>NC_057861.1:582523641-582823641 GCF_019393635.1 Dromiciops gliroides
GGTTCATAGTAGTTCTAGAAATGATGACTCTAAAGGAGATGAATATCTTCTGTTTTATAAATAAAAGCTTTGTAAAGATAAATTATTTTTAGTTAGACCTTACTGCTTCAAAAACTAAGGAAAAGGCTATAGAAAATTTTCAGATTTCTAGGTGTATTTCTTTATATACAGCTGCTAAATTCTCAACTTTGAATTAAATATGATTCTTGAAGGACTTAAAATTCTTGACAGGTAAAGTCATGCTTGATAAGATTTAAGGGAGTGTGGAGGGGGAGGGGTTCCTCCCACACCTTTCCCTCCATTGATTAGGAATATGTTTTGTTGTAGGTGGTCTGGATAAAAGGACATGGTCACAAGAGGATTGTTGTTTTAAAAAATGACATGAAAAGTAAGTAAACTTTTTTAAGGAAAAAAAAATAAAAGGTTTTGTTCAGTATTTATATTTTCTGTGTATGTTTTGTCTTCTAGCTCGGTTGAGTTCTCCCAGTTTTTCTCCTGCCAATCATGTGAGTGATCATGAAAACCAAACAGAAGACAACAGTGAACTTAGTCTGGAGTCAGCTGAATCTTGTGCCTCCTTGGGACTCGCCCTGGGAATATGTGCTAATGGTAAGAGAAAACTTAGGATGAGTGAACACTAACAAGTCAAAGATAAAATTAAAGCTTTATACCTATTTCTCTTAAATACAAAGTAGAGAGAGCTTCTTATAGTCCAGTAAGGTTAAAGAGTGTTGCAGGAACTGTATCATATAAATATCAATTCAATTCTAAGCATCAATAGGAAAAACTTGACTCGGGACTGGAAGTCAGGAGAGCAAGGCTCTAATGCAGATTTTGTTCCTAACTAGTAGTTGTATGACTTGTGAGCAAGTCACTTAACCTCTTAGTTCTCATTTCCCCCATTAAATTTATATAAAGCAGTGGAGATAGTGGTCTCTTCTAAAATTCTATGACCACATGATTTATCTAGGTAGTATGCTAGGTCTCTTAGTTTGTCTGCAATTGATAAGCCAATAGTCCTGGTAAAGTTTTAGGGCCTTGGCATTTATATGTAATTTTTTCTTTTAAAGAACATTTTCACATGTACTACTTAATGTTTTCATATAACCCTCTGAGGTAAGCAGGGCTGGTAGTATTTCTCCCATCTAAAAAGTGAAAAGACTGAGGTAAAGATAAACCAGTAATTTAGTAAAATTAATTTGTTAATTTGAATAACTATAATCATTGAATTTATTCTTCAAGGGCTCTTAAGTTTTTTGAGCGCCAGAAACATTTAGTCAGGACCATTTTTCTTCAGATATCTATTTTTTGATGGAAGATGGCATTCTTCCTTTATAAAAGGATTCCTCCAGGTTGGGACATGACCTGCTGTGCAGTTGCTTTTTTTTTTTTTAACACTTCCCTTGCATGTTAATGTTTAAGGCTTAGAAGTCTGAGCAGTTGATGTTTTCAGAGTGTTCCTGATCTCTTCTTCCCACAGGTCCTCATCAAACTGAGCAGGAGCTCCTCTGCTTAACTAATACTTCACCTGTAGACCTTTTGTGTGAGCCAGTCCCTTCTTGCTTGCCATCCCCACAACTGAGACCTGATCCAGTCATTCTTGAGTCTACTGATCTCATTCAGTTTGAGGAACATCCCCAAGCTCCTTGTGGTAGGATTTCACTAAGTTTTATCTGGAAACAGTTACTATTATTATTATTACTACTTCTACTACTACAGTTGGATAAATTTGAGTGGACAACATTAAATGTTTGTAATTCATTATTTTACATGGTAAAATTCCTGGTGTTTAACCTTTATAGCTAGCTTTCAGTTATTGTTACAAATGAGACAAAGAAAGTATCATAGATCAATGAAGTCTACAAATAAAATAAGTATTATGCCACACACCTATGGAAAATAGCATATTATGTAAAATGACAAAAATCAACTCCTTTAATTTATTAATTTCAATTTCCTGCCCAAAGAACTTTTATAAGAGCTGTGCAAAAGCAATTGCTTAGACTGATTTGAGTTTTGTCTCCTGCTTATTCCTGTTATACCCTTAATATATAGCCTCATGGTCAGTAGGCATTTTTTAAAGTACCCACTATGTCCCAGTCATTGTGATTAGTGCTAAGAATACAAAGAAAGACAAAAGATTGCTGCAAGGATCTCAGACTTTATCTATGTAAAAGCTAAATAGTAAATAAATAAATAACCTAAATAGTAAATAACCAGTAAAGGAAAGGCTTCCAATTTGGTAGAAGGTGGGATTTTAGTTGGATCTTGAAGGGAGCCAAGAGGTGATAATGAAGAAGGAGAACATTCCAGGGATGAGGGACAGCCATTGAAAGTGCCTGAATCTCCGAGATGGAGGGTTTTGTTTGTTTGTTTTGGGGTTTTTTGTGGGGCAATGAGGGCTAAGTGACTTGCCCAGGGTCACACAGCTAGTAAGTGTCAAGTATCTGAGGCTGGATTTGAACTCAGGTCCTCCTTAATCCAGGGCTGGTGATTTATCCATTGCACTACCTAGCTGCCCTTGAGATGGAGTATTTTATTGGAGGAACAGCAAGGAGACCAGAGTCATTAGATTAAGAAGTATAGTGTGAAGTATATGTGTGTTTCGGGGGAGGAGAGCTGGTGAAAGATGTAAGAAGACTGGAAAGAGGAGAGTCAGGGATGTCTAAGTTACAAAGGCGCTTTGAATGACAGTCAAATTGTCTGGATGAACTATCACCTAGGTAATTTTTTTCCTATGTAATTGAAAGTTAGCAGTAAGCAAAATTATTTGTATACCTCCATATTGGTTACATAAATTAAAAAGTATCACACTTGTTCATCAGTGAATGTTTGACTCTGCAGGATACTTTGTTCAATTTTAAGTATCAATGTATCTTCCTTTAAGGAAAGCCGGTATTATAAAATAAATCTAGTTTACACAACCATTAAAAAAGAGGAAGTTTATTATAGTACAAAGAAGTTCATTCACCTCAGGGTTCCTTATAGTAGCTTTTCTGATGTACGTGAGTTCATATATAGATCATTATCTAGTTGATAGATTCTTGAGACAAAAAAGTGTCAGGCGTCATTTGCCTATTGGGAA
This sequence comes from Dromiciops gliroides, assembly GCF_019393635.1. Taxonomy (NCBI): domain Eukaryota; kingdom Metazoa; phylum Chordata; class Mammalia; order Microbiotheria; family Microbiotheriidae; genus Dromiciops; species Dromiciops gliroides. Next base: position 582,526,727 of record NC_057861.1, read on the forward strand.
ATCAGCTAGAAATGAAGAGAACATCTGAAAATATTCTTTACTTCAGTAGAAATATGTGATTCTAGTTTTTAAAATTTGATTAATACAACTTTTTAGAAACAAGGTACTTTGTAGATTATGCTTATATGTGGCATGGAAAATTAATCTAAAATATTTTAGAGACAGCCCTTGTATAGTGGTTAGAACATTACTTAGGCAGATGTAGGTTCAAATCTTACTTCTGACATTCATTAACAGTATGACTCTGGGCAAGTCATTTAATGTCTAAGAGTTTCAAGCAATTCTATAGGACTTCTCTACCAAGTCATAAAGAGTTCTGTTGGTCTAGTGTTGCTGATCTCACAGTGAAATTCACTACACTAATGGCTTAGAGAGATATGTATATTTTGGGAAAAGAGAAGCCATGGAAAGTTGTTCTCTCATTTTGTGGAGCTGAATTAGTGTGTTGTTGTTTTTTTCTGTTTTCACAGAAGTTATGGTTTTAAGAGAAGAACAAGAACCTAAAATGACAGTAAGCAAAGAAAAATTCATCTCTGGCTTTGGGGTGCCTGATGCATTGGAAAGTGTCTCAGTGTCTCCTTGCTCATCGTTGGATGTCTCCGAATCTCGGCCAAACAAGGATACAGTAGAGAGCCCAGCCAAAAAGCAACACAAAAACAAAGTGAAATTGGCAGCGAACTTTTCTTTTGCACCCATAACCAAGCTTTAACTTTGATATGTGACATGAAATTAAGAGGGAAAAGCACTGTCTGACTCTGCACACAAAAATAAGTTCAAAGCTATTTGCACGCCCTTTCATGTTTTAATGAAAACACCTATGAGCCATTTAATTTCTATTAAAATGGATTTGAAAACGTTTTTGTTCCTTTTACCTTGAACACAGCTTTTGGCTGAAGAGTTTTTTTAATTATTTGAAAAAACTTCCCAGCATTCATTCAAAAATCCTGTAGGCATTTTACCAAATTTTCTTAATTATAATGAAATAAAATGGTGTTCGGTAAAAAGAAAGAGATAAGAATTCAACTAGAAAGATTTGGGTTTTATTTCCATTAAACTTCATCAGTGGTGTAATCTTACATGTAGCATATGATATTCGTTAGACCACTGCTTACTGATGTTGTTTTCAGACAGTATTAATAAAATGCATGATCTGTCTTTCAAGAGCCTGTTAAGTAAACAAGAGTTTATGCACTAGAATGGAACGGGTAAGCAAGGAGTTTTGAATGTATTTGTAGGTAGGGGTATGAATGGTAATTGTTTCTGTGTGACTTGTAAGTACACCTCATTTTTCATTTTACAATGTCTGGAGATGACAGATGTGGCTTTGTGACAAAATTTATTTTAAATGTTTTTTGTCACTTTCAGTTCCATTTAGGAGCTTTCTAGGAATTTGAGGATGTTTTAAGCTTCCCTTTTATGTTATGTTCCAGTTTGACATGGATTAGGTTAAGGAAAAGGAGATGGTCTTGGTGTCTTAAGTTTAAAGTTAGTGTTTGGATTACAACACACACATTTTGTGTGTCTGAGGTGGTATTGGTGGGAAAGGGTCTGATTTTTCTAAACTATGCATTAAATGCATAAATTATGAATCAGAGCAGGTTATGAGAAGCGCTTTAACCTGAGAGATATCAATACTATTTCCACTGGAAAGAGACACAGTGATTCTATCTATGCATGGGAAGGCCAAGGTTGATCAGCTTAACCTTGTTTTTGTACTTTTAAAGTAAGTGTGGGTAACTGGGAAGCTTTGTGTGTATGTTGGCATATTGTCTTTTAACTGTTTTTATTCTGATGGTTACTTCTAGTGTTGATAGCGTGTTCAGTTGTTTGTGGTGTTTGATCTTGGCATTTGGAAAAGCCAGCCTTTGAAGTAGCACTGCACTAGTGGAATGGCCTTACTTTAGAGTTGGCTGAAATGTCCATTGGCAGATGGCCTCTTACCCCTTCTGGGTAAACCCAACATTTACAATGGATTGTATTTGTTGGGCAAAGAGACAGATAGATGGAAGTGCTCATAAAACAGAAAGAACCTGTCGCACGATGTCTTCTACTAGTTAAGTGATTTCTTTTTTGAGGTTAATATTTTTGTAATGTACTAGAAAGCCAGAAAATGGACCCAGATTTCATAGCCAGCATTTGGGAAAATGCCACAGAATATCTGCTACAGAGATAATTTTACAAGTTAGGTTTTGTTTATAAAAAAAAAAAAAGCCAGAGATTCTTAGTATTTGGTAGATGGCCATGATTCAGATGGAGATTCACTGGAAATTTTTCTGAGTATAATGGTACAGTGTGACTCCTTCTGTAGGCATATTTCCTCGACAGACATAGTATAATGAGAAAAAAATGCAAACATAACTTTTTTTAAAGATGCTTTTAAACATTTCATCAGTTTATTGATCAGAGACATCAGCTAATTACACAAAGATGTCATAAGGCAGAGTTTGCACATTGGGACTTTTGTTTTGAAAATATGCAAAATATTGTGGACTTAAAAAATATAAAAGGTGTAATTACAAGTCACTGGAAACAGTCTAAAAGAAAAGGTTCTTGAGACTATCATAAGGGAAAAAGAAACTGCAATCCTGCAATATCTTGTGAATGTGGCAGTTGTACCATTTATGGAGGGCAGCCAGATGGGCCTATGTCCATGTGTAATTCTAATAAATCGCCGTTTGAAAGAAAATCCATTAGGTGGGAAGTTGTGTTCATGATGTATTATAAAATGGCCAGTCCTATTGCAATATATGTTTTAATACAAAGGCTTAATTAAATGATGTGACTAAATGATCTATAAGAATTTAGGACCATTAATTATTTCTGGTTGGAAAAGATTTACCAATTTAGATTTGTCTGTTTAAAAAAAAGTCACCAAAACTCCCTCTCCCATCCTGTACTGTTTGTTTTGGATTGGGCAGAGGGGAAGAAATGTTTTCTTAACTGTCTACTTTGTTTGGACACTTTTTGTGGTTCAAAGTGCTGTTTTGTGTGTTGGGACCAAACAGTTGTCAATAAAATTTACAAGCAAGCATAACATTTTGGTGGTGTTTCATATGAGTGTTTTGTTGGAATTTTAAATTGTCTTCTCTTCTTTTGTCTCTTTGCATTTTGAACATCCAATACCCCGCCCATTATTTGGGAAAACTGTATTTGCCATTTATCTACTAATTATTATGTCAAGTGTACAAACTGGATTTCTTGCCCAATGTTTAGTAAAGGGAACACATAATTTAGCAACCTGGCCAGTCATGAGTGTAGCTCTGCACTTAGTCAGGAGTCCTGAAGTTTCTGACTTTGGTTCTATTGTTTGACTTTAAAAAGTTAGTAACCACAAGCCCCTTCTCATACCTGCCCAACCTTTAATGGATAAAACTAGAGTCATTCCTTTCCAGAAGAATTCATTTTATGCTATGCCCTTTATTACTCCTGAATGTACTTTAAATTATTTATTTTGGGAAGGTATTCTTTCATAGTTAGGCCTTTGTGGTCAAGTCTGGGCATCTTATCCCCTATAATAATATGGAAAGACACAGAAAAAATGAATGTCATAAATTGTTTCAAGATTATATGCAATTCTTTTGTAAAGAAGCTCTTTAAAACATTTGATAGTTCTTTTGAGGCATGGGTGACAGTGTAGAATAATAGAGCAACCTGGATTAAAATGATTCCTCTGACATTGTGTTGTGCTCTCTGGATGTTGGCAACTGTCCAAGGCCCTCAGTTTATAGAGTGGAGTTCCTACCTAACAAAACCACAGGTAATGTTACTTGAAGCATCTTTCACCTCAGTATTTTTTTTCAGAATTATTCTATCAATGTGCTCTTTAGAGAATAACAAGTATATTTGTAGTCAGAATTAAAGAGATTGAAATGTGTAGTGCAGACATTATGCCTTAGAAATTTTTTAAAGTGCATCTGAACCTCATTTAATCCAGTGGAAGCAAATCTGAAAAAAAAAAAAAGTAGCTAAAAAGAATACCTTATTTGACTTGCCCAAAAGTCAATCAGCCATAATCTAGGAGATCTTATTTTGACCCTTCCCTATAACTATGTCCTCTTTTATTATAAGTAATTGGAGTTTAGCAGCAGGCTCATAAAATGTATTCTCTACAGTTGCTTGAATCATATAGGGTGAAAAATGAGTCATCTCATTTCCCCTAAAGCATAATTTCCCCCTTTTGATCTATTCATTAACAAATGTTTATTCAGTGCCTACTATATTTAATATATTGTGCTAGTGACTTGAAGAAATTATAAAGATGAATAAGACCTGACCCTTTCTCCTCAAGGTGGTTACAATCTTATATGGATAAGATGATAAATGCAGTACAAATTAGTATATAACTGCACAAGAAGAATACAAAGCATTGTGAAATTATTGGAGAGGTAGTTGGGTTTTTTCTTAAATTTATTTATTTTGATTTTTCTCAATTACATGTAAAGATATTTTTTGAATTCCCAAATTTTTCTCCTACCCTCCCCTCTCCCTTCCAAAGCCAGTAAACAATTCGATATAAGTTATACATTACAATCATGTTAAACATATTTCCACATTAATCAGAACAAATGGGTGGGGAAGGCAAGAAAAAATAAAAACAATAACAAAAAAAACCAACAAAAGTGAAAATAGTATGCTTCAGTCTGCATTCAGACTCCATAGTGTTTTTGCTTTTGTTTTTTTAGTGAGGCAATTGGGGTCAAGTGACTTGCCCAGGGTCACACAGCTAGTAAGTGTTAAGTGTCTGAGGCCAGATTTGAACCCAGGTACTCCTGACTCCAGGGCCGGTGCTCTATCTACTGCGCCACCTAGCTGCCCCAACTCCATAGTTCTTTTTCTGAATGTGGAGAGCATTTTCCACCATAAGTCTCTTGGCATTGTCTAAGATCATTGCATGGCTGAGAAGAGCCAAGTCCATCACAGTTGATCATCACAAAATGTTGATACTCTGTACAGTGTTCTCTTGGTTCTGCTCATTTTACTCGGCATCAATTCATATAAGTCTTTCCAGGTTTTTCTGAAATCCATCTGCTTATCATTCCTTTTTAAAAATTTTTAAATTTTTTTTGCAGGGCAATGAGGGTTAAGTGACTTGCCCAGGGTCACACAGCTAATAAGTGTCAAGGGTCTGAGGTCGGATTTGAACTCAGGTCTTCCTGAATCCAGGGCCAGTGCTTTATCCACTGCACCACCTAGCTGCCCCCCCCCTTATTTCTTACATTGCAGTAGTGTTCCATTACGTTCATATACTTGTTCAGCTATTCCCCAATGGATGGACATCCCCTCATTTTCCAATTCTTTGCTACTATAAAAAGAGCAGCTATAAATATTTTTGTACATGTGGGTTCTTTTCCCTTTTCCATGATCTCTTTGGGATATAGACCTAGTAGAGGTATTGCTGGTTCAAAGGGTATGCAACAGTTTTAAAGCCTTTTGGGCATGGTTCCAAATTGTTCTCTAGAATGGTTAGATCAGTTCACAGCTCCACCACCAGTGCATTAGTGTTCCAATTTTTCTACATCTTCTCCAACATTTATCATTCTCCTTTTTTGTCATATTAACTAATTGGATAGGTGTGAGGTGGTACCTCAGAGTAGTTTGATTTGCATTTCTTTTTTTTTTTAAATCTGAATAGAATTTTCTGTTTTTCCAAGGAGATATTTCACATTGCCCTCTATTTTTTCATTCAATTGGATTTGCTTTACAGTGTCTTGGTTTCTCATAAAGTCACTAGCTTCCATTTGTTCAATCCTAATTCTTAGGCAGTTATTTTCATCAGACAGTTTTTTAATCTCCTTTTCCATTTGGCTTTTCAAACTGTTGACTTTTTCTCATGACTCTCCTTCATTGCTCTCATTTCTCTTTCCATTCTTTCCTCCTTTTCTCTACATCTTCTTTCTATCTCTCCTACTTTCTCTTCAAAGTCCCTTTTGAGAGCTTCCATGGCCTGAGATCAGTTCATATTTTTCTTGGAAGCTTTGGATGTTGGAGCTTTGACCCTGTTATTATCTTCTTTCTTCTGAGGTTGTATTGTGGTCTGCCTTATCCCCAAAGAAGTTTTCGATGGTCTTCTGCTTTCTCTGCCTGCTCATCCTGTCTTACTATTTCTTGGCTTTTAATTCCTTCTTTAAGTGTGGCGCTGCTTCCAGAACACACTGTTCAAGCTACAGCGTGGCCTGGGGGGATGGTTGGGCTTCTTCTCAGTCTGCCTGGCCTCGCTTTCATTTGATTTTAAACTCTCCACTGCGGGGGTGGGGCTGCTTCTTGGCTCCACTCCTGTTCTCAGCTTCAGAAGGTCCCAGGTGTTTTGGGTTGAGGGGGGGCAGGCTTTAATCTCACCTGGCCTGTTCTCAGGTCCGGAGATAACCTCAGGCCTATTTACTAAGAAACCAACCAGCAAAGCTTTCTGTGGTGTGGTTCTCGGCTTCCGATGAGACTGCTCCCCTGCTCCCCTCCCCCACCTGGGTCTCCCACTGCTCAGGATTTCTTCCTGGTTGCCCGCTGGGGTGGGACAGTCGAATCCTTCCCCCTAATCCACTGGGACCCCTTCACTTACCTCCCCCCCCCTCCCCAGGCCAGCCGTTCAGTCCGACCACACGCTCGGTTCCAGAAGACGCCGGTGCTGCAGCCGATTCAGAGGCACTGGGGCAAATTCCTCTGGCGGGTATCTGGTGTGTCAGCCCGATTGTGGGGTTAGGCTTTATTCGTGGCCCAGCATGGCCCCCTGAAATCTATCCATAGCTGGAGAAAACTCTCAGCCCGTATTTTTGTGTGTTTTTTCTGCCCCAAGGGTTCTTTTATTGCTATTTTGGGGGTTATTGTATCAGGAGCCCAGTGAGCTCAATGTCTTTCCTCTGCCATCTTGGCTCCACCCTGATTTGCATTTCTCTAATCAGTAGTGATTGAGAACATTTTTTCATATGGCTGTAGATAGTTTTAATTTCATCATCTGCCTGTTCATATCCTTTGACCATTTCTCAATCAGGGAATGACCTGTATCATATATTTGATTCAGTTCTCTATATATTTTGGATATGAGGCCTTTATCTGAAACACTGTAAAAATTGTTAACGAGCTTTTTGCTTTCCTTCTAATCTTGTTTGCGTTGGTTTTGTTTGTGCAAAAACTTAAATTTCATGTAGTCAAAATGATCCACTCTGCATTTCATAATGTTCTCTATCTCGTCTTTGGTCATAAATTCTTCCTGGAGAGGTAGTTTTCATCAGATCAGAAAAGGCTGTGTTTTGGAATGGTTAAATACTGGCCATGGGGAAGAGTTGACAGCATTATGCTTACTCTGGGCGTACAGGGAAAAGAGAGCTACTAGATGGGCTTTAGGTCTGACTGGTAAATTGCCACATTTGGGGTTATTTTTGAGTTATTAAATTCACAAGATTCAGGGTTCTTTTGTTATTCTTGTTATAGGTGTCATCTTCAAGCATCTAAGAGCTAGAAGGGACCTCAGAGGTCATGTGGTCCAACTCATTTCTTGGTCATACCCTCCTGCTGGTTGAAGTAAACCAGTGGCCATCCACTTTGAAGACTTTAGTAAAGTTGGGTCGATCACCTCCTAGGAGTGTGTTCCATTTTTGAATAGCACCAATTATTAGTAAGTTTTTCTTTCATTAAGCCTAAATTGGCCACTCTGCTACTTCCCCCTAGCCATTCCCCCTAGCTCTACCGTCTGGGGCTAAATAGATAGGTAAGGTTTGGTACCCCCTCTCCATCATGGCTTCCTCCTCTTCACAATTCTCCTTAAACTCCTTCAAGGTATGTATGGCATGGGGTGGGTTGGGGAGGGGGGAGGCAAGATGGTGGTGGTGAATTTAATCATACAAACGTTTTGTTAAGATGAAGAGCATGCTAGATAACTGGGGATACTAACAAAAAAAATTACCTCAAGGAGCTTCCCTTGCCTGTACATGATTTTCTTGATTCTCTTATAGGTTCTCATATGCCTCAGAGAACATGAATACATTATCTTTCTTGAATTGTGAACCCTGATTATGAAAAGAGGGAGGTGACTTATTTGAGAAGCAAATCTGAGGGCCTTTGGCATACTTTAGAGAAGTTTTTTAAAATGGATTCCAACCTCCCAACTCTCTTCTTTCTTTGCAGAGGTGGGAGACTATGAGTGAGAGAAATTCATTGGGAAAGATAAGTGATTTTTTTTTTAAAGATAGAAAAAAATTAGATGCTTAGCAAAGGGCAGAGATGGAACTGCTCTCAAAGTTAATATTTCCTTATTTGTAAATACATCTGAATTCAGCCTTAATCTCTCTCCTGAGCTGCAGACCTGCATTACCAAAAGCCTGCTAGATATCTCCACCCCATAACTATCTCAAACTCAAATGTGTCCAAAATAGAACTCATCTTTTCTGGCTAAAACTTCCTTATCTTTTATAAACATCATCATTCTTCTAGTCACCCAGATTTCTTTCTCTCCCATGTCCCATAGCTGATCTTTTCAAGTCTTATCAATTTCACCTCCACAACAGTTTTAGTACCTGTTACCTTCTCTCCATTTACTTGCCTACTACTATACTTCAATGCCTCTCACTTGGACTATTTCGGTTAACCTGCCTCAAGTCTTTTCCTTCTTGAACTTTGCCCCTAGATCCCATGGCTCTTATGGGTGAGTTTTTGCCTTATCTTTCCTGGAACCAGGCCTTCATGCTGCTTCCTGGTCATATCCACACCCTGCTGATTAGGGTGAATTCCCTTCCAACCCTCTTTATGGGTTGACTTCTCCCATTAAAATGTAAATTTTTTTGAAGGCAAGGACTACATTATTTGCTTATATTTGTATCCCTACAGCTCAGCACTGTGCCTGGCCCATTATGATCAATAAATTCTCTGTCTCTGTATTTCCTGTAATCCATCTTCCACACAGATGCCAAAATAATTTTTCCAAATCACATGACTATGTCACCTCTAGGCTCAAGAATTTCTTGTGGCTTCTTATTACCTCTACATGAAATGTATGGCTGTTCAGGGAGTACGACCACCTATTTTGTGAGGGCTTGCAGAGCCCTTTTCAGGGCTGCTCATCCACCTTTAGTATCCACCTCTCACCCAACTCTTACCAATGGTTCCAAGCAGTTGTTGCATGTGCTACAGCCACACCCCAGTAAACCATTCTGACAGATGAGTTAAACCAGATTAAGGGTAACTAATGGGCTTCTAATCCATTGGTGAATGTCCCAAGCACATGAAGACTTCCCCTCAATGGAATGGGCAGATGAGAACATTTTGTTCTAATGGGCCAGTAAGGTGACAGAAGCAGGAATGGTGGAGTCCTTAGAGCTTGGTCAGCTATTGAAAATGCCAAGGTCATCCACTGTATTCTGGGCCATCACCAGTCATCCCTGACTTTTGTCCTGCCACTGGAAGAGTGAGACTGACAACTTATGCAACTCTGCTTCATGCACAAATCAAGACATCATTCCTCATCCACGTGAAATTGCAAATTCCTTACTTCCCCATGTAAAGACCTTCACAATTCAATACCAGCTTACCTCTCCAGGCTTCATGTTACTTCTCTTCACACATTTTCTGCTCCAGCCAAATTGCCCTAATTACTGTTCTATCTCTTGCCTCTGTGCCCAGGGGCTATAACTCATTGCCGGGAATATATTCCTTCCTCATCTCTGCCTCATAACTTCTTGTAAGGACCAGCTCAAGTTCCAGAAACATTTTCTGATTTTCCTGGATGACAGTGCTCTCTTTCTCCTCAAATTCTATTGCATTTACTTCTCTATGTGAATATTCTAACTCCCCCACCAGCAATGTAAGGTCCTTGAGGGTTTTTTGTCTTTGCATCCCCTGTGCCCAACACCTTAGATATAGTAGGTACTTAATAAATACTTGTTGAAGAAATTAATTCAGTTCAATTTTAGTTCTGTTACTTTTTTTTTTTTTTTGCAGGGCAATGAGGGTTAAGTGACTTGCCCAGGGTCACACAGCTAGTAAGTAAGTGTCAAGTGTCTGAGGCCGGATTTGAACTCAGGTCCCACCGAATCCAGGGCCCATGCTTTATCCACTGCGCCACCTAGCTGCCCCCTCTAAGTTAACTTTGTGTATTCCTAACACTGTCTGAAACAATCTGAAGCTTACCAGTTAAGTTTTTGATCATTGTGGGACTTAGAGCAGAAGAGACCTTAGAGCATTTAATCCAGCCCCTTTATTTTACAAATGGAAATGGGCCCAGAGAGGAGAATGATTTGTCTAAGGTCCTTGTAATCATCTAAGAGAAAATCACTCTAGTTTTCCTTGGGATCCACCCTTTCTTGTGATTGGATACTTCTACTCTGCACTGGCTCTTCTTCCCTTTTTTGGAAAATTTTCAGCTCCATGCTTGGTTATTGGGGCTGAGTGTCTCCCTGCCTGTGATATTAGAGACTAGAAACTAACCAGGCATGCCTAAGCATGAAAACCTGCATTACCTTCTGCATAAAACTCATGGCCCCTTATCTGCATCAATGGAGTCGATTAAAAAACCCAGGAGTCCCATCCACCGGGAGACATGATATAATAAAAGCCTGACAGAATCTGGGTGTAGGCAGCCTCACTTAGGATTATTGACACCATTGTTCTACCTGCAGTTTCCTGAAGACAATTTCTCTTAAAGTTCTGGTGACCCAAGTTATATCCTTAATTGTCCTTCCCCTTTCTCCTTAATTGATGTTAGGCCTCTAGCCTTACTTTAAGTGAATTAAAATATTTAGAAATAAAGACCTATTGCTTTAAGCATTATTGGCTTATTTGACTCTTTCATGAAATTAATTTCCTTAAGTACCCAAAATTCTGTTGTGGACAAGGACAGAGAAAGATATTCACATGGATGGTAAGTATCAGGGCCAAGATTCAAAACATTTGATTCCATGTTGAATCCTCTTTTCTCCTATGCAAACTTGTCTCTAATGCAGGTCATTTCTTGTGTCGTGAAACCCTTTGGCAGTCAGGTGAAACTTGTAGATCTTTTCTCAAAATCCTATTTCAAATGCATTTTTTTTGAGAGGGGCAATGAGGGTTAAGTGACTTGCCCAGGGTCACAGCTAGTAAGTGTCAAGTGTCTGAAGCCGGATTTGAACTCAGGTCCTTCTGAATCCAGGGCAGTGCTTTATCCACTGCACCACCTAGCTGCCCTGAATTTTTTAAAAAGTACTCAGGATCACAAAGGAAACCAATTATATTGAAAAACAATTACACAGTGGTTAAGCACCGGCCCTGGATTCAGGAGTACCTGAGTTCAAATCCAGCCTCAGACACTTGACACTTACTAGTTGTGTGACCCTGGGCAAGTCACTTAACCCCGTTGCCTGCAAAAAACAAAACAAAACAAACAAAAAAACCAATTACAAAGTATTTTTAAAAGCGAGTTCATGGACTGCAGGCTAAGGATCTTAGTTGTAAACAATAGCATTACTGCCTGCATAGTTCAAAATTAGCACAAAAAAAGGGCAAGGGTGGGAGGAGCTAGGTGGCTCAGTGGATAAAGCACTGGCCCTGAATCCAGGAGGACCTGAGTTCAAATCCAGCCTCAGACACTTGACACTAGCTGTGTGACCCTGGGCAAGTCACTTAACCCCCATTGCCATGCAAAAAAAAGGGGGGGGGGAGGCAAGGGAAAGTGGAAGTCTTCTTGGAGCCTTGGGGATTTCAATATTAAGTCCACCCTGCTAAAACTAGCAAGGATCACTATAGAGGAGAAAGCACGTCTTAAGCATTTAGTCTTCTACTCCCTCCTTTGGGAAGATGGCAGGAACTGTGTCCTTCCCAAACCATGCCTTTTTCCTTCCACTGAACCATTTGTTTTTGTTTTTGTTTTTTTTAAGTGAGGCAATTGGGGTTAAGTGACTTGCCCAGGGTCACATAGCTAGTAAATGTTAAGTGTCTGAGGCTGGATTTGAACTCAGGTACTCCTGACTCCAGGGCTGGTGCTCTATCCACTGCGCCACCTAGCTGCCCCTGAACCATTTGTTTTGAAAAAAATATTTTATTAACTATATTTCAGTATAATTGATGTCCTTTGTAATGCTATGTAATTTATTTTATGCATTCCTGCTTCTGAAAAGGGGTACATAGATGCATGGCACAAAAAAAGGTTAATAACTCCTACATTGGGGGCAGCTACATGGCACAGTGGATAAAGCACCTGCCCTGGATTCAGGAGGACCTGAGTTCAGGTCTGACCTCAGACACTTGACACTTCTAGCTGTGTGACCCTGGACAAGTCACTTAACCCTCGTTGCCCCCCCCCACACACAAAAGAACTCCTACATAGTTAAGCAAGTTGCAACATCAGTGGCTAAGATGTTATTCTTTAATATGCAGAAGTTTGGCTTAGAATCAGAATTTGGTGATGCCTTAAACGATTCAAAATTGGAATCCTCAAGGAAAGCATGGTAGAGTGAGGCATCAAGCTTACAGAGCTGAAAGCAAGAAAGCCAACACATGGGTACATGTTTTCTGCAGCACGCTCCTGAGCATGGCTCCTTCTTCTCAGGATAGGCTTGGCTGGTGAGTCAGCCTCGGGAGTTATTTCTTTTGGAAAGTGCAGGCCTGTCTACATTGCAGCAGTGGTGGAAGCCTCTTCTATCTCAACTCTCAGGTATCCCTGCAATCATGATGCTCAAGATCATGAATGTTGAACTGAAGAATTCTGATGTTTGGGTAATAATAGCTCATATTTCTATAGCTTTAACCTTTAAAAAAGAACTTTTCAGGGCAGCTAGGTGGCACAGTGGATAAAGCACTGGCCCTGAATTCAGGAGTACCTGAGTTCAAATCCGGCCTCAGACACTTGACACTTACTAACTGTGTGACTCTGGGCAAGTCACTTAACCCTCACTGCCCCTCCCCCCCCCCAAAAAAGAACTTTTCTCAGAACAAGCCTGTGGTATAGATAGGCCATGCAAGCATCATTATGCCCATTTTATGGAAGAGGACACTGAGGCCCAGAATGATGGCAGGAATGTCTAAGGTCACATAGCTGGTATCAGAGCCAGGGCTGGCGATTCAGGGTCTGGAACCTGGGTCACCTGACTTAAGAGTCAGTATCATTTTCTTCCACTACACAGCCTCTCTCTTATAGCTGGGTGTTTGATAATGATGATTATCATCATAGTTCTCTTCTAGGTTTTTGTTTTTGTTTTTTAGTGAGGCAATTGGGGTTAAGTGACTTGCCCAGGGTCACACAGCTAGTAAGTGTTAAGTGTCTGAGGCCGAATTTGAACTCAGGTACTCCTGACTCCAGGGCCAGTGCTCTATCCACTGCACTACCTAGCTGCCCCCTCTTGTCTAGGTTTTTAAAGAACTTTCCTTACACTATCTTATTTGGGCCTCACAACAACCTTGCAAGGTAGGTGCAATTGTTCTCCCTATTTTCCACATGAGAAAACTGAGACTTAGAGTAATTGAGCCTCTAGGGTCAACCCAGCTAGGAAGCATCTGTGACAGTTTTCAATTCCAAGTTTTCTTGACTCTCCAATGTTATGCTACAACCAACTCAGACAAGGAAAGGGAAAGCAGAGCCTGGAAAAACAAAAACCTCCAATAAGAAGGAAAAAAAAACAGGCAAAAATTCCTTTTAAAGTAGATCATGGGGGCAGCTAGGTGGCACAGTGGATAAAGCACCAGCCCTGGATTCAGGAGGACCTGAGTTCAAATCTGGCCTTAGTCACTTGACACTTACTAGCTGTGTGACCTTGGGCAAGTCACTTAACCCCCAATGCCACGCAAAAAAAGTAGATCATTTCTGTTTAGCTCAACCTTCACAAGAATGACTCTCTGGGTAAGATGGATTCATTTATATTTTCTTTCGTTTCAATGCCCTTTACTATTGTCAGGTAGAATTAATTATAAATGGTAGGGAAGCAGGCCTCTTATAGCTTCTGTTGTTCATTCATTTCAGTCGTGTCTCATTCTTCATGACCTTCTTTTGAGGTTTTCTTGGCAAATATGGTTTTCCATTTCCTTCTTCAGGTCATTTGAGAGATGAGGAAACTGAGGCAAACAGGATTAAGTGATTTGCCCAGGGTCGCACAGCCAGTAAGTGTCTGAGGCTAGATGATTGAACTCAGGTCTTCCTGACTTCAGGCCTGACATTCTGTCTACTGTGCCACCTAGTTGCCAGATCAATAGCTTAGCATATTCAGTAATTCAATAATAATAATATTCAATAAGTCTTCTATTTTTCTGCACATGTAGTAATAGCTGAAAGCCTTTACAGAGTTCTGGAGTCAAAATCCCAAACCTAGGCTCAGAATCCCAAAGACAAGGGAGTCTTTCCTCCTTGAGGAAAAGTATTGTACAGTTTTCTTGTATTGGTGGTGGTTGACTTTGTATTCCAGTGCCCAGCACAGCTCTCTGCACAAAGTATGTGTTTAATAAATGTTGAAAGGAATCAATAGATCATTTATTTTATTGGCGTTTTTTTGTTTGTTTGTTGTGGGGCAATGGGGGTTAAGTGACTTGTCCAAGGTCACACAGCTAGTGAGTGTCAAGTGTCTGAGGCAGGATTTGAACTCAGGTCCTCCTGAATCCAGGGCCAGTGCTTTATCCACTGTGCTACCTAGCTACCCCCTTGATCATTTATTTTAAACAATCATTTATCAGGTACCTACTATGGGCCGGGCATTGTGCTAGTTACAGAGGAGTACAAAAACAAAAATTAAAGTTCCTGCCTTCAAGGAGCTTACCTTCTATAGAAGGGGTGGAACATGTACACACATAAATACAAAGCAGTTTGGGGGGAGAAACCATTTTCTAGCTAGTATAGTGGTTGGGAGGATCCAGGAAAAGCTTCATGAAAAGTTGACCTTTGAGATGAGCTTTGAAGGAAACTAGAAATTCTAAGTAGAGGTGAGAAGGTGTTCAAGACAACCAGTGCAAAAGCAGTGAAAAATAGAATAATGTGTATGAAGAATAGCAAGGATTGTTGACTGAGTCATAGAGTACATGAAGGGGAATAATGTATATTAAACCTGTAAAGAGAGGTTGGGACCAGGTTGAGAAGGGCTTTAAATACAACACAGGGATATGGGGGCAGCTAGGTGGTGCAATGGATAAAGCACCAGCCCTGGATTCAGGAGGACCTGAGTTCTAATCAGGCCTCAAACACTTGACACTAGTTGTGTGACCCTGGGCAAGTCACTTAACTCATTGCTCTGCAAAAATAAAAAAATAAAATAAATTAAAAAAAAATGCAACACAGGGTTTTGTATCTGATTTTTTTGTGTGTTTTATATTTGATTTTTGCATATTGCTTCTAGGAAATAGCCACTGTTGTTTACCGAGCAAGAGAATAGCACGGTCAGACCTTTGTATAAGAAAATCATTTTGCTAGCTGTTTGAAGGGTGGGTTGGAGACAGGGAAACCAATTAGGAGATTATTACAATAGTCCAAGTAAAAGATGATGAAGGCCTGAACTAGAGTGTTGGCTTCATGAGTAGAGAGATGGGAGATCGATACAAGGAGAAATTGAAGAAATTGAACTTCTAGAATTCAAAGAACAGCAACCTTAACCTGACACCAGAGGGATTCTCCATTCCATCTTCATTCTCCCCTCTATTCTTTGTATAAGACAGGCCACTTCCTTCTTATGGAGACTGGCAGACTCAGTTCTAGGAATTGAGCTTCATTTTTAATGAGCCTAACTCCTATAAATGTGTGTGTCCCCCCCCCCACACCTTTTGAGGGTCTGTATTTCTAGCCCCTTAAACTTTCAGAGGTTTTTTTATAAACAAAAACTAAAATAATTCATTAGCATTAAGGTTTGGAGCATATTCTGGGCAGAGGATTTCTGGAGAAGAAAACCATCTTCCTGGCAGTATTTAATGTTACAGTGTTGATAATTTACCCCTTTTGTCAGTCACCTTTTTCTGAGTTGTTGCCCAACTGGCAATTGGAAAGGTGTTCAAAGAGCTGGGCCAGATGAACTCCAGGGGAGAAATAGAGCCAAGTAAGAGGAAGAACCGAGACCTTCTGTCTAAACAAGGCATATGAGGTTGAGAGGAGAGAGCTCAATCAGCAGAAATGCTGGCCAAGATCAAGCTAGGGCCCCTACTGCTTCGTAACCAAAAGAATATTCTGGATGTCAGAGCTAAAAAATTATCATTTCTTGCCCTCTGGTGGTTTAAGGTAATAAGATTCTAGATCTTGAGCCAAAGGAGACTTTAGAGGGCCATTAGGTCTAACCTTTTTATTTTACAAATGAAGAAACAGGCTGGGGATGCAAAAGGACATATGAATAGTTAAATGTCAGAGGCAAGATCTGAACTCAGGTTCTATTATTCTAGAACCAATTCTCTTTGAATTATACTACATTGCCTCACATCCTCCGTTTCTAAATAGGTTTCGGCTAGACAATAATTCAGGCATTTCCATAGCCTCAACCTTATACTCGGTCCTCTTTCTGTTCTTTTTATTTTAGACTAGGCCCACACAATCATCTGGTTTCAGCACCCTCCTGTGTTCTACAAACAACTTTTCAAGAGGCCAAATGAAGAGAGGTTTCAGGTGGTAGGGAAGGAGAGGTTGAATTAAATAGCTCTTTTAGGTAATTGGCCTAGCTTTCTCCCATTAAAATGTGAAATGCCTGAGGGCAGAAAATCTTTTGATTTTTGCCTTTATCTTACCCCACACCCGGCATAGTGCCTTGAACAAAGCAGGGTTTAGTAAGTATGATCTCACTTCTGCCTAAGCTTCTGACAGTATTTCTGAGCCATAGCCCTGTGATGCTGTACTCTGCCCCCAGAGGGAGACTCTGAGTCAGAGTGCTGGGTATGAGGTGATGGAGAGAGACAAGTATGCACATTTGAAGGCAGACAGATCTCCCTGGAGCTGCAGATGTGGGGAATACAGTGAAGCCCTTGATTCCCCCATCCCAGTAGACTCCTGGAAGCATGCATAGGCATGGTCCTCTTCTTCCTCACAAAAGCAAAATTGTGTTCTCCCTTGGAGACATGGTAGTCTAGATCCCAGATGGTATCTATCGGTGCCACATTCAGTCTGCCATATCTATACTGGGTGGCTACCGACCGACCACATACTTTACATGACTATTTGTCCAGTTGAGTAACATAGGATTGCAGAGTGCAGTGACTGCAGCTTGTCCCTTCTCTTTCATGTCTCTGTGATAAATGCATCTAGACATCAACGTGCTTTCTGAAAAGTCTTTATGCCTTGGGGCTTCATAAAAGGTTGAGGTTATAAGATAAACTTATGGAAGATAAAACCCCAAGAATTCTCTCAGCCCTGGGACTGCTGGCTTGAATTTAGCCCAGCCAGGAATTGCACTTAGTTGTACTACCTGAAGCCAGCAATATTGACATGGATTCTGCTCCATCACCAGTTTTCCCCTTACCAAACCAAACCAAATGATGTCTAACGGTGAATAAATTGGCTCCCTCAGAGATGAGCCCTACCACTTTGGCTGCTATATTTATTCTATTGTAAGAAAACAGATACTACCATCTTCTGCTTAGGGCAAATTAGACTTGGAGAAGATTCCTAAGGGATCAGCAATGATATGATGTAGAGGACCCCACACCTCCGGTTAGAGGGGTGGCTGATTAATAAAAGCAAATTTATCTAAGGCTCTGCAGCACCCCTGACTTGCCATGAGTCACCTCCAATCAATTATAGCCTACTCGGATGTCTGGGAAGAGCACTTTAGTAGGAAACATTAAATAAACAAACAGGCGCAGCTAGGTGGCGTGGTGGATAGAGCACTGGCCCTGGAGTCAGGAGTACCTGAGTTCAAATCCGGCCTCAGACACTTAACATTTACTAGCTGTGTGACCCTGGGCAAGTCACTTAACCCCAATTGCCTCACTTAAAAAAAAAATAAACAAACAAAATCTTTAGTTTACCTCTGGGAGGTAGATTTCTGGAAGAAATCTCTCGACAAATTGTCATCCTGAGTAACCCACCAGCCAGAAACAATGAACTGCTTCTGCCTGGGGGGGGGGGGCAGTCAGGATAACAGTTTAGCTGGGAGGGGTACCCTCCCTCAATGCCAATGTGAAAGAGATGTGGGCAGCACTAGAAACCAAGTATTAGCAAATTCCTCAGCAGAATGAAGTGGGTTCCTGGTCTTACTTCCCTCTATAGTGTTGGAGGTTGGGATTAGGGCAGATTTTCTAGGATCCTCATTTTCTAGAACAATTTAAAAAATATTACTACACCTAGGTAGGCTGGACAACTTAGCTACAGGGAACAAAAAGATGACATACAAAGACCCCTCCGTGGCAGCTATGTACAACTCTGGTGACTTTTTCTGTGTCTTTGGTGCCCCTGTGTTATGTATGCATGAACCTGGAGGAAGTCTCACATACCGTTCTGCACTGCAAATAGCTGGAAGTATACAGCCCAGAATATACCAAAGGATCGGGCAGTGATAACTATCATCTTCTGTACTCTTCCCTATTTTCTTGGGCAGACCTGTGTCGGGTCACAGGACCCCAGACAAACAGCAGGAGAGTATTGAGGACCTTATTTCCCTTGTCTGGTGCTCAATTCTCCCCTTACTCCCCCCCCCCCCACCTTTTTTATATTGGTCTGCCTTGGGAAAGGGCCACAATGACATTTCAGTGGAGCAGGAATCAAGCCTGGCCAACACAAACTTGCCCTGGGAGCTCATATTGGACAAAAATTAAAATTCAAGGTAGTGTCAAGATTCAGGCTTGATGAGCTCGATGACTCTTAACATTTTGAATGAGGTAGGACCCTGACATTGGCAGATCCAATCAAAAGAAGTGAGAGGGGGGGCGGCTAGGTGGCGCAGTGGATAGAGCACCGGCCCTGGATTCAGGAGTTCCTGAGTTCAAATCTGGCCTCAGACACTCGACACTTACTAGCTGTGTGACCTTGGGCAAGTCACTTAACCCCCATTGCCCCGAAAAAAAAAGAAAACAAAAGAAAACAAAAAAAAAGGTGAGAAAACCAGCTCATCCCAGCAGTGATTCACTCTCAGAAAGCTTTATTCTTATTTTGACTGAAGCTTCCTTCAGTTTCCCTTCCCTTTTTTTCTGGGTTGGTACCCTTCTTTTTTTTGTCGTTTTTTTTTTTTTTTTTATTGAGGCAATTGGGGTTAAGTGACTTGCCCAGGGTCACACAGCTAGTAAGTGTTAAGTGTCTGAGGCCGGATTTGAACTCAGGTACTCCTGACTCCAGGGCCAGTGCTCTATCCACTGCGCCACCTAGCTGCCCCAAGGTT
Source organism: Dromiciops gliroides (assembly GCF_019393635.1). Classification (NCBI taxonomy): domain Eukaryota; kingdom Metazoa; phylum Chordata; class Mammalia; order Microbiotheria; family Microbiotheriidae; genus Dromiciops; species Dromiciops gliroides. The sequence continues at coordinate 582,545,947 of NC_057861.1, forward strand.
GGTACCCTTCTTGGTCTCTTCTTGTTATTCTTATAGTTGTATGAATGTGGGCTCTGATAGCTGGCTAGGCTCATTATCTACTTGGATCTGACACTTCAACTTCCCAATCTTCTCTACGCTCTGTCAGATGCCCCCACAGTCCTGAAGTTCAGTGTTTCTCTTCATTTCAACATTAACAGCCCAGTGTGGCCCTGCTGCACACTTGACTCCCACTCTACCAGAAATGCAGGTTTATGTGACAGCTAAAGGTTAGGTCTTAGGTATGGCTAGGCTGTGACAGATGAATGTACCATGTCACACAGGTCATCAACCCTTACTTAGCATGTTATCAGAAGAGAAATTAAGTTCATTGCAGATATCTCCATAACCTTTGAAGATAATGTCCCAGAGAATGATGACCGTTCTTTCTCACAGTGTTCCTTGGCGCCATCTAAAATGGAAATACTGGGTTGAAGGAACCAGAGATTTGGTCTGATCTATTCAAGACCATTATTTTTTTTTAACCTCTTTGCCGGAGCTGTTTTCTATACTTGTGGGTTTGAATGTGGGTGTAAGACATTCTGAGCAAGGCTTTTCAGATCTGTGTAGAATTACCGGTGTTCCAGGACCTGCTTGGATAATTACTTTTCTCCCTCCTTTGTGTGGAATGCTAGAATAAATAAGGAAAAAAAATCAATAAGAGTGGCAGGAGTATGAGTTTGGTTTAGCTCAGGGCCAGGGAGACATATGTGAGGTGGCATTTTTATGAAGATTTCAATCTACATTTGCTGGTTGGATCAGTGAGTGATTGCTTTGTAATGGGCTTGGCGTTGGGAGTGTGACTCCCACATTCTCTGTGGGGAGGGAGAACAGCTAGGCCCTCTGGAGCCTGGGTGGAGGTGTGGGGAACAGCAGCCATCTGCTCTATTTTATCCAGGTTGAGTTTCCCAAACTTGGGCCACCTGACTGAAAAGCATTTTTATTGGCTTCACTTTACACTCATAACCGACCTGGATGAATCCTAAAGCTTATACCATACATGGCGGCAAAGAAGGGAGCTTCCTGACCTCAGGCCTCTGGGTGCTGGCAGCAGCAGGCAGGAGGGGCCTTTTCAAAGTGATATGTGTTCGTTTGTTTGCATTTTTATTATTTTTTTTTCCAGATGGATGATTGCACATCAGCAAGTCTTGAGTCACATAACTATTTAGGCCACACACACACAGAGATGTTGCACAAACCGCGCCCTGCTGGCTACAGCAAATGTACAAAGATTTACATGGGTTGAATTGGCAGACTGATTAAAATAAGCCACTGCACAGTGGAACACAGACGTTGGGTCACGCTGACCCTCCCATTCATTGGCACTCTCTTGTTCCTCAAGAAGTCAAATCCGGCTGTTGAGGCAGCCCCGCTCATAGCAGCTTCTCTGGTGACCCACTGGCAAGTGTAGAGGGCCCCTCAGTGCCTTATTCTGTGTCCTTGTCACCTCTGACTTTGCTCACCTCTCTAGAATCAATTTAGGTCCCGGGAACCATGTATAGCTGTTCCCCTGGGCCTGACTGTTCCACCCCTATTCTGGCTGAGGTCAAGCACAGATGGGTGGTGCCCACAAAGAATGGTCTTCATGGGAATGTAAGAAAGGGAACCTGAGCTCTAGTGAGAGACTTAGGCTGGGAAGGGCAGACCCAAGCTCACACACATAATATGGGAGCAGGGATTGGCCACAACAGTACTCAGACACCCGAGGAAGAGGCCAAGTGGCCAGCAGTGGCAGGGGTTGGCTGGGCCCTCTTGTCTCTTTCTTCACTGACCCAAGAAGTCCACAGTCTGGGAGCTCACTTTGGGGTTCCCTTACTGTAGGATCAGGGGAAACGATGTTGGCTTCTGGTGCACCGGCAGAGCCCCCAGGTAAGGGCGAGGTGGGAAACAGGAGGTGGGGCAGTTTCAACGAGATAAGGGGCATGGGACTAGTCCTATAAAGTGCTAAATTGTTAAAAATCACAATTATACACACTTGGGGAACATGCCCCTCTCCCAGCTTGTTTGCACAATGGGATTATATATATGTATGTATATATGTATATATACTTTTCTTTTTAAAAAGACAGCTCTTTCCCAATGGTTGGATAAACTGCTATACATAACTCCTGTATTCAGCATGCGCGTGGGAAGGGCCATGCAACAGTGAGGGACTCCCTATTGCTACACTCTGTACATGACGGCTGGGCCCCACCACGCCCACGGCCCTAGCGGCAGAATTGGGGTTGCCTTTGCTCCCTTCTACCTCGCAAAGTTTTTTTTTGTTTTGCTTTGGCCCCGGTGAAATGGGGGCTCTGAAGATAAGAGGGTGGGGTGGCCGCAGGAGAGCCCTCCAGGGGCTACATAACGTTGCATTGGGTGGCGCCACAACAATCCTTAATGAGTGCAATCCCAGTCTTGGCAACTGTAGGCTTAGTAGGTGGGGGGGGTTCTGCCTTCTTCTCTGCGGGAGAACCTGTGGTGAGAGATGAATGAACATGGCATGTGGTGGAGGATCATAAGAAAAGTGCCCCCCCCGCATTGTCTTCTTTTTTTTTTGCAGGGCAATGGGGGTTAAATGACTTGCCCAGGGTCACAGCTAGTAAGTGTCAAGTGTCTGAGGCCGGATTTGAACTCAGGTACTCCTGAATCAAGGGCCAGTGCTTTATCCACTGCGACACCTAGCTCCCCCCTTGTCTTCTATCCCTATCCCCTCCTCCCTCCCCCCCCACCCCGCCCCCACCCTGCCCTTGCCCGGTTCCCTCCCTGCTGAAGCAAGAATTTAATCGATTTCACTTTTTTCTTTAAGCTCCTCTATTTCATCCACCCTCAGCACACCCAGATAGTGGTTTAGACTGTATTGAGGGGTAAAGTATGGGGGAAATTCTGGAACAAGAGGTAAATGTTAATTAAAAAAAATTATTCGTATACCTAGTTGTTTGCATGTTTGTCTCCATTAGACTGTGAGCTCCTTGAGGGCAGAGACTGTGCTTTGCCCTTCTTTGTGTCCTCAGAGCTTAACACAATGCTTGGCATACAGCAGGTGCTTCATAAATGCTTTTTGACTGACTGGTATACATTTTATTTTGAAAGGCAATTTACATATGCTGATTTCTAACGTTTGTAGAAGGCATACATCATCTCCACTCTTTTGTTTTTGTTTTTTTAGTGAGGCAATTGGGGTTAAGTGACTTGCTCAGGGTCACACAGCTACTATGTGTCAAGTGTCTGAGGCTGGATTTGAACTCAGGTCCTCCTGACTCCAAAGCCTGTGTTTTATCCACTGCTCCACTCAGCTGCCCCAGCCCCCTATCATCTCCATTCTTAAAACAATCCTGTGAAATCAGAACTATTACTATGACTTTGCAAATGAAGAAACTGACGGTCAAAGAGATTAACTAAGGACTTTGCTTACGGACATCCATCCAGCAAGCAAGCGTCCAAGGCAGGATCTAAACTCAGGTCTTCCCAACTCTGGGTCCAACACTGTGTTACGCCTATCTCCGAGGAGAGAGGAGAAAGTACATTAGGCTTACAATTAGGGAGAGCAGGAGCCTTCGTCACCATGGGCTTTAATTAGCCAACTTAACTCAACCTCTTAAGAGATTCAATTTTCTTCCCATGTTAAAAAATGGGAATCACAACATGTACCTATTCTATCTACCACACAGGGCTATTGTGAGGAAAATACTTTGTAAACCTGGAAAGTGCTATAGAAATGTGAGCTATTACCATGATTAATGACATCTCTCTGTGTCTCTCTGCCCACTCTTCCTCCCCTCCCCCACAGACACAGACACAGACACACACACACACACACACACACACACACACATCACCAGTTCACCTGCATGAGGTTGCAGAGGGCAGGTTAGCCTTTAACTTCTCTTAATTTAACAATTCTAACAATTTAATTTTCTTTGACTCATCAGTTATTTCTTTTCCTTTCCCATCAGCTTCAAACAACATCAGGAATGTTTCATAGCTCCCAGCTATCTGGGTGCTCCCCAGGAGGAAGTAGCCACTTTCTCCAAGGAGCCAAGGGTCTTTACTGGGGTTCTGGTCATGAGACTGAGACATGAGGGTTCTCACCTCACCCCTTTTCTCTTTTTGATCTGATAGCAACAAGCTTCTCCCTCTTATTTAGTCTTGTGGGTACTATAGGGGGTATAGTATATCTCTAGGTGGGGGCAGTAGCTAGAGAGCTGGGCCTGGAGTCAGGAAGACCTGAGTTCAAATCCTGCCTCAGACACTACTAGCTGGAGCCATTTAACCTCTGCTTGCCTCAGTTTTGTCAACTGTAACATGGGGATGGATGATGAATAACACCTAACTCCAAGTGGTGGTGTAAGGATCAAATGAGAGAATATTTGTAAAATGCACATTGCCTGGATCACAGTAGGTACTATATAAATGCTTCTTTTCTTTCCTCCTAGATGGAGGAATGGCCATGGCTCCAGGATAATCTGAGTTTGAATCCCTCCCAGGAATTAGTATAACTGTGTACATAGTTGTTTGCATCTTGTCTCCCCTCATGAGACCAAGCTCCTTGAGAATGTGGGAGACTATCTTTGACCTTTCTTATATCCCCAGTGCTCAGCCCAATGCCTGTTGCATAGTAGGCACTTTGTAAGTGTTTACTGCCCAAGGTGGCAGATCTGGGATTCACACTCAGAGCCTGTGACCCCAAGGTCCAGGGTTCTTTCCCCTGCATGATCAGACAAGGATAGTTGTTGCCATCTCACGAATTTCCTGGAAAGTGTTTCACTTTTTTCACAGCATGTATTCTGACCTAAATTCCCAGCCCTCTTCTTGTGGGGAAAAAAATAGAGACCCAGACACTCACTGGCTGGAGATTTGGTTACTTTTTCTAGAGGTTTTAACTTGATCCTCAGAAATTCTGCCATTTCCTTGTCTTCTTCTTGTTCTCTGTTAGGGCAGACATGTGAAGAAATAAGAGAAAAGGCCTATGAAATAACTCATGAGCCAAAGAAAATTAAATTGTTAGAATTGTTAAATTGAGAGAAGTCAAAGGCTAACCTGCCCTCTACAAAAGCATTAGAGTCATAAAATGTGTAACAAAAGCAGGCGGAGGATAAAGTACAGTGGAAAAGGGATGATCCGGAGTGACCCAAGGAATGTCAAGTTTGAGGAGCCACATTTAGAGCCACAGCTCTTCCTGTGCCTGGGGGTCAAGGCCTCATGCCAAGGTCTTTGGGACCCCCCCTACCCAGGCCTTGATGAAATGGGCCCCACTCAGCTGCTGTCAGAGTGGGGTGAGTGTGGTTAACTGGTCCTCTGAAAGCAGCCATCCCTCCTTACAGCTATGCTTGCTGGCATATCAGACAAGAACTGGGTGCCCCTGAAGTACCACCACTGTCCTTCCACACCCTCTGAGCCTAAGGATATCCCCTGCCCCATTCGCTCCATCATCTCCTCTATTTATCCCAGATATTGGGCCATCAACCCTACCACCTGGTCCATTCTCCCCATCTGGAAAAGGAGTGTCCAGTTCAGCCTTCTAAGGATCATGCTGCTCCTCAAAAGGAGTGTGAATCTACTCAATTTTAGAACTTTCCCTTGGGGCCAAGATGCCCCGATTGTGAATGAGTACAGATTCACCTAACCACTGTGGCTAGCCCGCCAAGACTATGCTTCATGCTTCCTTCTGGTTTAGACATTTTGTCATCCGTTCTGCCATCGTGTATGTGTTCTTCCCGCTACCTCTACTTTCCACCTCTCAGTCTGAGAACACTAATAAAATCAAAGTTACCATTATTTCTGTAAAGGGCATGATCATGGACTTCCCTAGGGCTCCACTCATCATTCCTATGACTGCAGAACAAAACCCTTTCCCCCAACCACCACTCCTTTGGATGTGCCATCTCCCATGATATAGAACATGATATAAATTACATAATATTATATAGAATAGAATGTAAGCTCCTTGAGGCTAGGGACTGTCTCCCTTTTGCATTTGTATCCCCAGCACCTTGCACAGTCCTTGGCACATAGCAGATGTTCAAAAAATGCTTTTCCATTTATTAGTCATGTTACTTTTCCCTCCCAAGGCGGTATCAAGACCAAGTCTCACCGGAAATAAAGACTGAGTACTGGATGACCTAGGTGAGGGCAGATTATCTGAGGACTGTTTCCATCCCAGACATTAATTGGTAGGTCTGGAGAGAGACACCTGCTCTGTCCTCAGCCTCACCTGAGTGGTATGATTATCACAAGCTGGTCCCAGATCATCAACTTTAAAAAGGTGATTCTTTAGAGACCCCTTTATTGATTTTTTAGCAAGGGCTCCAACATTGGGTGGGCAGGTTACATGAAGCCCTTGAAGATTTGGAGGGTGGGAATGACCAGGACAGCAGTTATCAACAGTGTCTATGGGCCCGGCGATGTCTCAACTTGCCCCAAGTTTTGTCTCCTCTAGAGACCTGACATGGGGCTATTCCTCAGTCTCACCGTAATCTCTCCACTTCAGCATCATCCACCAGGAAGTCTCTCTTTTGCACCAATTTGTGAATCTTCTGGATCAACTCATCCTCTCTCTGCTTTTGCAGTTTCGTTTTTTCTTTTTCTGAAAATAAAAGGAAAAAGAGTCAGAAAATGAACTAACGGGCCACTTTGACTTTTCAGAGGGCACTGACCGTATGATTGTAATGGTTATACTCAACCTTGGAGAAGAATCAAGAAAATGTCCGTCCTCTCCTTCATTGCCAAGGTCGGGGTTGTGGGGAGCAGAATACTGCATATACTGTCAGACGGTAAATGTGGTGAATGGTTTTGCTGAATTTCTTTTCTTTCTTTTTTTGATCTTTATTAGAAGGTGAGAGAGGGATGAGGGAGGTACTGGTGATGCATGAATTGGATGTCAAAACAAAAGAGCTTTTTCCCTTTTGCTCTGATCCTTCTTTCACAGCATGGCTAATGTGGAAATGTGTTTAGTGTGATTGTACATATATAACCTATATCAGATTGCTTGCTGTCCTGGAGAGAGGAGAGGGAGGGGAAGGAGGGAGAAAAATTTTGAAACTAGAAATCTTATAAAAACAAATGTTGAAAACTATCTGTACATGTGACTAGAAATAATAATAATAATAATAAATTTTTTTTAAAAAAGGCATCGATTAAAGGAAGGTCAGGAGAGCCTTGGGCAGCACAATGGATCTCCAGATTTAACTTAGATGAAACTGATACTGTTGTCAATGCTCAAATCGAGGTCCAGTTTAGTTGAATTCCTTGAATTCCTCTATCCATCAGATAAAATGATGTCAGTATCCCTAGGCAAATAAATGTATTTTATTTTGAAAGCCACAAAACTCAAAAACACAAAATCATGTTTCTAAAGGCGGAAGCACTTGTTCTCTTAGCTGTTTACATGAAGATCATAGTCCCTAGTACATAATAGGTGCTTAATAAATGCTTATTGAATGAAAGAATGAATGTAGACCTTCAAGGTCATCTGGTTGACCCCCTCAAGACTGAGATCAGAGCAAATTGTGACCACTCTGTTAGGTTATGCCTCAAGGACATACTAAAAACCAATTCCATTCTTGTTCATACATTCAGTCTAACCTGAACTGTTGCATTATGAGGTTTGACACTGTTAAAAAACACATTCCTAATTACTTGAGCTTGATGGTACTCCCTTGTCTTTTTCTTAAGGACTCAGGTAGGCATGGTGTTGATCTTTGCTAAATCTAGGAATTGTCTGGTGCTTAAAATAATAATACCAATAACTAAAGTTTATATGGTACTTTCAGCCAATCAATGTGTATTTATTAATTCTTACTATGTCAACCATTCTAGAAACAAGCTTGGAAATATACATACTATATGTATACCCTTTGACTCAGTTTCAGCACTACTAGGTATATGCCCCAAAGAGGTCAAAGACAGAAAGAAAGGACCCCATATATACAAAAATATTGATAGCAGACTTTTTGTTGTATCAAAGAACTGGGGACAAAAGAGGTGCCCTTCAGTTGGAAAATAGCTAGATGAATTATGACATGAATATAATGGCATATTACTTGTGCTATAAAAATGGCACAAGGGGGAGATTCAAGGAAACTTGAAAGATTTGTATCACTTGAGGAATAAATTGAGCACAACCAGAACAATTTATACAATAACTATAAACTCTGAAAGATGATAGAACTTATCAGTGCATTGACCAATCATGATTGATGATGACTCACATTTCCCGCTGATTGGCAGATGTGATGAACTAGAACTACAGGATGAGATATACATTTTTAGATGCAGCCAATATGTTGATTTGTTTTGCTTGATTTTACTTATTTGTCAGAAGGGAGAGTGTCTGCTGGTTAGAGGAGGGGGAGTGGGTGGGTAGTGAAAGTTAGGGGATGGGGTAAGAAAAGAACGTCTATGAAAATTTAAAGAAATACACAGAAGAGAGCAGAGGGAAGGTCACATGGGGAAACAGATGAAGTTTTAAATAAAAATGTTTTTAATATGTATATAGCACTTACTGTCAGTTACTATGCTAAGCGTTATACGATTATTATCTCATTTGATCCTTACAATAACCCTAGGAGTAAGGTGCTATTATTATGCCTACTTTATAGAAGAGGAAACTGGGGCAAACTGAGAGGTTAAGTTACTTGCTCAGGATCACAAAGCTAGTGATTGAGGTCAGATTTGAACCTAAGTTTTCGTAAGCCCACTAAGGACAGCTAGGTGCAGTAGATAGAGTGCTGGGCCTAAAGTCAAGAAGACCTGGATTCAAATTTGGCCTCAGAGACTTACTCGCAGTGTGACCCTAGGACTCACTTCACCCTGTTTGCCCCAGTTTCCTCAACTGTAAAATGAGCTGAAGAAGGAAATTGCAAATCATACAGTATATTTCCCAAGAAAACCCCAAGTGGGGGCACGAAGAGTTGGACAGGACTGAACAACAACTTCCTAACTCAAGGACTAGCACTCTATCCATTGCACCCCCTAGCTGCCCATGGATGAACAGGGCTGTTTTGTTACTTTAATACATATTTTCAAATGTTGAGGAGGGAAGTCATTCCAGGCACGAGAGGCATCTTGTGAACAGAGGCAGGAGATGGGACATCTTGTCTGGGGAACAGCCAGCAGGGTAGTTTAGCTGGCCTGTATAAGTGGGAAGGGGAGTGATGATGTATAATGATTCTGGGAAGCAAACTGGAGCCAGCCAGGTTGTAAGGGGTTATAAATGTCAAATGGAGGAGCGTGTACTTTATGCTAGAGGTATTTGGGAGTGTGCGAGGAACACGGTCAGTCCTGTTCTTTAGGAAATCCACTTTGGCAGCTGTGTGGAAAATAGATTGGAGAGGGAGGAGGCATGAAGCAGGGAGAAAGATCATCGAGGGCAATTTCAGTAATTCAGGTGAGAGGTGATGAGGGCCTGAACTAGGGGAATGGCCTTGTGGGTGGCAAAGAGAGGACAGATATTTCATGGGGGAAGAATCAACAGGACTTGGAAATTTTTTGGACGTGGAGGAGAGGGGGAAGAGTCGAGAGTTATAATGATGACTCCAAGGTTGTGAACCTGCATGACTGGAAGGATAGTATTAACCTGGACAGAAATAAGGAAGTTAGGAAGAAGGGAGGTTTGCAGGGGTGGGGGGGAGATAATGAGTCTCCTTTATGACATGCTGGATTTGTGATGGGTATGGGACATCTAGTTGGAGATGCCACATAGGGATGTTGTACTAGATTTCAGTAGACAGAGAAACAGACAGACAGACAGACAGAAAAAGAGAGGGAAAGAGAAGAAGAGACAGAGATAGAGGGAGGGAGGCAGGGGTCGGGGAGAGAGAGTTGGGGGGGGTGAGAGAGAAAAAAGAGAAAAGAGAGAAGATAGAGAGAGGGAGAAAAAGAGAGAGAAAAAGAGAGGAGGGGAGAGAGAAAGAGTGAAAGAGAGGGAGAGGAAGGGGGAGAGAGAGACAGAGACAGAGAGAGGAGAGAGGAGGAGAAAGGGGAGAGGGAGTGAGAGAGAGAGAGAAGACAGAGAGGGAGGGGGGGAGAAAAGAGAGAAACAGAAAGAAAGGAGAGGCAGGAGAGAGAGAGGAGAGAGTGAGGGAGAGGGAGAGAAAGGAGGGAGAGAGAGAGAGAGAGAGAGAGAGAGAGAGAGAGAGAGAGAGAGAGAGAGAGAGAGAGAGAGAGAGCTTTATAGTTGGCAAAACAAATACCGTTTCATCAGAGCCTCACAGCAACCCAGTGAGTCAGGTACTATAGGCATTATTATTTCCATTTGGCAGATGAAGGAACTAAGCCTCATTGAGGCTAAATGACTCACCCATGGTCACCTACCTAGTAAACGTCAGAGTTTTTCCTAAATCCAAGGTCAGCACACATTAAGCCTAGAAAGTCAGCCTTTCAGGCAGTAAGCATTTATTAAGCACCTACTGTGTCCCAGGCACAGTGCTCAGCACAGAGAGTACAAAGAAATGCAAAAGATAGTCCCTGCCCTCAAGGAACTCACAGTCTATTGGGGGAGAAAATGTAAACAATTATGTACATACATAGTATATACAAGATAAATGTACAACTGAAATTTACTTTACAAGCATTGCTTCATCAGAGGAACAGTCCCTATAGAAAGAGAGCAAATAAAAGGAGTGAGTATGGAAACAAGCATTTATTAATTGCCTTCCATTTGCCAGGCACTGTGTTGTCTATCAGTCATTTCAGTTGTATTTGACTCTTTGTGACCCCATTTGGGGTTTTCTTGGCAAAAATACTGAGGTAGTTTACCATTTCCTTCTCCAGCTCATTGTACAGATGAGGAAACTGAGGCAAACAGGGTTAAATGACTTGCCCAGGTTAAGTCACACAGCTAGTAATTGTCTGAGACCAGATTTGAGCTCAGGTTTTCCTGACTCCAGGCCCAGCACTGTATCCGAGGTGCCTTCTAGCACTTTATAAATATTATCTCATTTGATCCTAATAAAAAACCCTGAGAATTAAATGCTATGATTAGCCCCTTTTACCATTAAAGAAACTGAGGCCAACAGAGGTTAAATGACTTGACCAGAGTCACATAGCTAGTAAATATATGAGACTAGATTTGAATTCAGGTCTTCCTGACTCCAGACCCAGAACTCTATCCACTTCACTACAGAGCTGCCTAGAATGGAAGGGATAATAAATTTGAATGAAGGAGTGGAATAGGTTTGCTAAATTTACATTCTATAGATCTTTCTCAAGTCACAGACTTACCTAAGTCTAGTACAGACAGGTGAACTAGAACCCATCCCTGTCCTGTGGACAGGCAAACTGAACCTCAGTACCAAAAATAAAAGGCTAAACCAGAAGAAAAAAAAAGACCAAGGAAAAGACCAAGATAATGCAAAGGGACCTAAGGAAAGATTCAAAAAGGGAAGAGATGGGAACACCACAAACCTCTGATGGTGATGATGATGATGATGGGTAAAAAATGCCACATCCCTCAGTGAAAGAATTCACTTAGAAGAACGACTAAGGTAGGGACTGGTTTTTCACATGCCCTTCAGAGACTAACCCAGCAGGATGGTCTTTAGTGGTTCTAGTCAATGGCATCTTCACATCAGCATCTGAGGAGCAGGTGGGATCTGCTTTGTCCCTGCCTTGGGAAACGTAATTTTCTCGGTGGTTTGCTGTATTTTTAACTTAATACTTTTATTGACACATTGCCAAGAGCTCTGATTTTTCTCTAACCTCAGCTAAATTCATCTAAGACCTGCTACAGCTCTGAAAATAGAGAGGGAGAACTCTTGGTGAGAAAGTGAGGAGGTGGAGTAAAGATAAGGAGGAGGGAGTCTCTCGTGCCTATTTCGTGCTGTGTTTTATTCAGGGAAGACTTTGGGCTGAGAAAAAAATTGGCATTGACTGGACTCTAGACCAAGGACCCATGGTTACGGGAGTTCTAGCCCTCAAACAAGCATTATGTGGGACCACGGCAAATCACTTGGCTTCTCTTTCTGTTTCCCTGTCTTTAATTGAGGATGCTGTTTTGTGGGGGAAAGAACATTGGATTGGTTTTGCATCCACCATTTACAAATGGTGTGTTCTTAGGAAAGGCATTTTCCTTCACTGGGGTTCAGTTTCTTCCCCAGTAAATTAGAGGAAGAGTCACACAAGGGTTATAGGGTGAAGAGATCAAAGGGACCTTAGAAATCAACTAACCCAGTCCCTTCATTTTATAGATGAGGAAACTGATGGCAGAGTTAGAGTAAGTTAGCAGAGCTGAGATTTGAACCCAGGTCTTTTGCCTCTAAATCCAGTAGTTGAGAGGAAAGGTTGGTGTGGCAGATACAGCCTTGGACTTGGAGACAGGAAGAAACCTAAGAGTAGGGGTTCGAAAACCACCCCTGACACTAGCTGTGTGATGATAGGCAAGCCATTTAACTTCGGTGAGCCTCGGTTTTTCTGGATAATTATGCTTGTTGGCCCTACCTTCAAGAGTTGTTGTGAGACTTAAGTGGAATAATATATGTAAAGTGCTTTGCAAACCTTAAAGTATTACACAAGGTGTATCATTTTGGATCACCTTATGTCAGCTCTTTCCACAGCACTGTATGATTAGATAATCTCTTAATTTTTTTCCAGCACAATAAGTCTATAGTTTAATGAGTGTACTTCCTGCAGGGCAAGGGAGAACAGTCTGAATTTGACAGAACATTGGCAGAAGGGTTCCGTGGAAAGGTCTACATACAGTGCCAGTGGGAAAACATTTGTGGGGCAGTAATATATTATTGGTACAAATTGCAGGGCAGCTAGGTGGTACAGTGGATAGAGCTCTGGGCTTCAAATCATCTTCCTGAGTTCAAATTCGGCCACAGACACTTACTTGCTGCGCGACCCTGGACATGTCATTAAACCCTGTTTGCTTCAGTTTCCTCATCCATAAAATGATCAAGAGAAGGAAATGGTAATCCACTCCAATATCTTTAACCAAGAAAATCCCAAATGGGATCACAAAGAGTCGGACATGACTGAAATGACTAAACAACAACAAATTGCAGAGGTCAGTCAGTCAACAAGTATTTAATAAGTGCTCACTGTGAGCCAGACACTTTGCTAATCACTGGGAACACAAAGAATTGTAAAGATGTAGTTAAAAGGGAAAAAATAGCCCCTTTTTCCCAGCTTGGTGCATCTGGGAGGCAACAGGCTCTTGGCCTCCCAAGCATTTCTGAAACATCTGAACCATTACCTGGAATGGCGACTAAATTCTGCAGCTCTTGTTTAAGGTCCATGATGTCCTTGCACAGTTGGATATCATCCATCCTATACAAATAGGAGAGAAAGAGAGAGAGAGAGAGAGAGAGAGAGAGAGAGAGAGAGAGAGAGAGAGAGAGAGAAATCACACCTCAAGAGCAGAATCGTGTTACTCCTCTCTGAAGCTTTGTCAAAATCTACCTCCACCCCCAGACCACCGTGACAATGTGCTTTTTGCTACTTGAGAATTTCTCCCTCCAATCCCAGGAGCCCAAACCAATCACTTCATTCCCAGCTGACAAGGTGTTGGTTACCAAAGCTACTTGAAACATTATTTTAGAAAAAGAAAGGTAAGGATGTGTGTGTGTGTGTGTGTGTGTGTGTGTGTGTGTGTATGTGTATGTATTTGGGGGGGAGACCCAGCAGGTGCCTGCTATCCCTCCGGTTTGTTTGTGCCAAGCCAGACGGATGCAAATGTCTCCCGCAGATTCCTCATTAGCTGCTTTTTCATTAGTGCCTCCCTTGTGTTGCTCTGAAAACAGACCCCTGCCCTTTTCTCCAGCAAGAAATGAGATCAGCCTAAAGTGCTAGAATTGACTGAGAGTGCTGCTTTATAATTTTTCATGGGAGAAAGAAAGCGTTAGGCAGACAAGATAAGGGAGAGAGAAAGAAATTAGGGACAGCATGGCAAGAAGGAGGGAGACAATGACGGCAGACAACTAGTCTTTGGTTTAAACAGCTTTAAATGGCAACCTATTTTGAAAGCCTGAGAGGCAGAGTGGTGTGGAATAAAGCTAGCCTTAAGGCTTGGAAGAACTGGGTTCAGGTCCTGTCTCTGACACCCACGGGCTGTGGTAGCATCGGTAAGTCACTGAACCTCTCTACACTCTAGGAAACTCCCTGAGATTCTAAGTTACAGAGAAGGTGCCATCTTGCATTGGTTGAGGGAGTACCATGTCAATGAAACCACAAATCCAGTCCCTCTCTTTTTTGAGACACCCTAAATTCTAACAATATTCTTTAGTCCATCCCTGTTAAAAATAGAATCTTTTCTATTTCATGATATCATCCATTCAATAAGCATTTATTAGGTGCCTGACAATGCTGGGCAGTTGGGTAGCACAATGGGATAGAGTGCTGGGCCTAGAGTCAGAAGTATTTACCCTCCTGAGTTCAAATATGATCTCAGACACTTAGTAGCTGTGTGACTTGGGGCAAGTCACTTAAACCTGCTTGCCTCAGTTTCCTCATCTGTAAAATGAGCTGGAACTCACAAACTCAGAGTTAAAAGCTGAGCCAAATGTTCCTGAGAGATAGCTGGTGGAGATAGCTACCTGTGGAGAGCATCATACACCAGGCACTGTGCTATATTCTGGGGATACAAAGAAAGGCAAAGGATAGTCCTTGCTGTCAAGGAACTACTAGAGACCCTTAATACTCCTTGCTCTTTATCTACCTTGAAGGTAAGTGCTAGACAGATTGGTCAGAGGCAGATCTAATGTAAATGGAGGCTCAAAGATATTAATTTGAATGGGCCCTTAAAGAGCCATGAACCATGGGGGCAGCTAGGTGGCACAGTGGATAAAGCACCTGCCCTGGATTCAGGAGAACCTGAGTTCAAATTTGGCCTCAGACACTTGACACTTACTAGCTGTATGACCCTGGGTAAGTCACTTAACCTCATTGCCCCTTCCCCCCTACAAAAGAGCCATGAACCTGAAGGTAGACCAGAATGGTGCTACATTCAAGATTGGAAACTGAGGCTCAGAAAGGTTAAGATGACTTCCTCCAGCTCATCCAGCTAGCATCACATGTTTTCCTGATTCCAGGTGTTATGCTTGCTTTGTTACTATACTATCCTTCCTCGATGGGCCTCCAACCAATACTGTATTTTTAAGTTAGTGATTCTCCTCAATGTGACTCACATCGGGTACTCATGTTGCGATCCTAAAGCTTCCAGGACTCAAGTCTGGAGAGATTTGCCATTTCTAAGACCCTGATTGATGAAGGACGAGAAAAAAAAAATACCCCAGTATATGTTATTACAAGCCTTGTTCTTTCATGCTGGGCCAGGTGGGACAAATACATCATTTTATCTACATTCAGTGGGGAGAGGTGAGGAGGGACTGTCAGACTAATATGTGGTTCTTTACAAAATTTAATCCAAAACAACATGGTCTTTATGCACCAGGGACTTAAGCTACAACCTAATGGAAAGCCTGCAGAGACAAAGGCAGACTTGGAGAAAAAGGGCAGGTTTTCTCAAAAGGCCAGGGGGAAATGATTTATTTTTTATATTTAATGTGTGCTTTAGAATTCTTAGGGGATAGGGGAAGTTTTCAGAAGAAATTTTATTTTCAGAAGAAACTAAAAAGAAATAGTAT
Organism: Dromiciops gliroides; assembly: GCF_019393635.1. Lineage (NCBI taxonomy): Eukaryota > Metazoa > Chordata > Mammalia > Microbiotheria > Microbiotheriidae > Dromiciops > Dromiciops gliroides. The sequence continues at coordinate 582,561,531 of NC_057861.1, forward strand.
GGAGTAAGATATCTGTTCAGTGGAGGTGGGGATCAAATAAATATACTATCCTCCCTAGGTGGCCTTCTATTCTTGAATCCCAGGGATTCTGAGAAGAGACAGGAAGTTTGCTGGCTACTGGATAGTAAGTAGAGACAGTAGACCAGGGTTTCTTAACCTGGGGTTCACAGACTCTTAAGGGTCCCATGAATAGATTTCAGAGCATCTGTGAACGTGGATGGGAAAAATGGCACCTTTATTTTCACTAACCTATAATTAAAATTTAGTATCTCCTTCATTATTTTATTTTATTTTATTTTGTGGGGCAATGAGAGTTAAGTGACTTGCCCAGGGTCACACAGCTAGTGTTAAGTGTATGAGGTCGGATTTGAACTCAGGTCCTCCTGAATCCACTGCTCCACCTAGCTGCCCCTCTCCTTTATTATTTTAAGAATTATTCTGAGAAAAGGCACACAGGCTTCATGCCAAAGGGGTCCAACACAAAAATGGTTAGGAATTCCTGAAGGAGAGTGCTACATACAGTCTTGTAACCAGCTACAGGGTCAGGCTCTGTCATTGATTTGATTTTCTTATCCTGGAATGGAGGGAGAGGGCTAATAGTTTTATACTCTAGCTCTTGGGTGGGACAAGATGTCCTTGGGCTAGGCAGCAACAGGTTTGGTGCTGCATTATTTGTCTTTTGCCAACTTGTTCAGTTCAGTCATTTTTCAGTTATGTCCAACTCTTTGTTACCCCAACTGGGTTTTTCTTGGCTGAGATACCAAAGAGGTTTGCCATTTCCTTCTCCAGTTTGTTTTATAGATGAGGAAATGGAAGCAAACAGGGTTAAGTGACTTGTCCAGGGTCACACAGCTAGTAAGTGTCTGAGGCCATATTTGACCTTAGAAAGATGAGTCTTCCTGACTCCAGGCCCAGCACTCTATCCACTGCACCACCTAGCTGCCCTTTTGCCAACTTAACTAATTTTAAATTAGCAAAAGTAGCACGAAGGACCCACTAAGATATGTATGGAGGGCGCAAATATGTGTATATAATGCATATACATATTACAGTGGTATGCTTGGGAATAATATGTCAGTGCAGTCATAGCTAATGGATTTGAGTAACACATTCATGAACAATGAAACCTTTTCTTCTAAGGAAAATTCAGGGCGTTGAAGCACCATTTATGGGCATTTTGCCTCTCTTTTTTCCATATGACAGGAGACCTGAGTTCAGTACTATTTCTGCCACTACGTAGCTTACTGACAGTTCCTGGCAAGTTGTTTCCTTTGTCTCAGTTTCCTCATCTGTAAAATGAATAGGTAGGTAGGACTAGATAACCCTTTCAGCTCTAAGATGCTAAGCTATCTCTATCCATGGGCCCGATTTTCATCTCTTCTTCCACATCTGGGCTTGTTCTAGGATATCAGAGTTGAAAGTCACTCATAGTTCATCTAGTCCACCCATACCTGAAGAGGAATTTCCTATGCTTAAGAAGTTTCTCTTACATTGAGCTGAAATCTGCCTCTGTAACTTCCAACCCTTGCTTCTAATTCCGCCCTCTGGGACCAAGCAAAACAAATCTAATTCTTTTTCCACATGAAGAAAGATGTCTAAGCCTTTTTCCCTCCTCCAGGCTAAACAATCTTATTTCTTTGAACAGATCTTATAGCCTATTTTCAAATCCCTTTGCCAACCTGATTGTCCTCCTCCAGATGTACTCCAGTCTTGTCAACATCCTCCTAAAATCTCACTCCTAGAAATAAATTTAATGCTCCAGAGATAGTCTGTCCATAGCAAAATACAGAGACACTATCATCCTCTCACTCATGGGCCCTCGGAAAAGTGAACCGGTTCAAATCTCCCAGTGAGTCAGCAGCCACTTAAAACTATAGGTCATGAGTCCCCACAGATGTGTTTACTTTTACCTGTCGACCAGTGCACACATTAGTTCAAAGAAAAGGTATTTAAACAGACAAAATAGCAAACACAATAATTGTCTATATTGGGAGTTACATTATCTCTGCTGGTCACTGAACTCTTCTTTACTTCTAGCTCTGGGATTCATCTCTTTAGGGCCACCAGCTGGCCATGTTCCTGTCTGCTAAAGTGTAGTGACTAGAAAGACTCTCCCTGAAAAGGGCAGGATTACTCTTTAGTTATACCTGGGTGTTATAAGGTAACATACCCAGCTATGGGTAGCTTTAAAAAAAAAGCCAAGAGGGAGGCAGCTAGGTGGCACAGTGGATAGAGCACTGGCCCTGGATTCAGGAGGACCTGAGTTCAAATTTGACCTCAGACACTTGACACTTGCTAGCTGTGTGACCCTGGGCAAGTCACTTAACCCCCATTGCCCTGCGCCCCCCTCCCCGAAAAAAAGCCAAGAAAAACACTCTAAGGCTAAGATGAAATCTATTTTTAGATTACCTTTGTTTGTTGCTAAATTAAAGCCTGATATTCCAAGAAGTCCTGTGGACACTGCATCAGCTGAGAACCTAGCTATCTGTCTCATGACTGTCATCCTTCCAGGACCTTCCCAGAATGCTCTACAAGTTCACAAGCCCTGGTCATCCTGGGATTTACAACCTCCCCTCCCCCAACATATATCTTCCCTCCAGGGTCTTCACGGGGAGCCCTGCATCTGCCCAGAGTCTGATCTTGACCCCTAGGATTTTCTCCAGGGCTCCGGAGGCTAGGCTGGACCAGACACCTCACAATGCCATTTACTGACTCCTGACCAGAGGTCCCTTGGTCATACCTTCTCCTGCTCTTGTCTGCTATGGGGCAAACCTCATACAGGATGCAATATCACCACATGTCATGAGGTAGGTTGTTAAAGGAGGAATTTAAAGAATATAATCTCCTGTCTCCCTCAATGGACCTTACTCCAACCACATACACTCCTTCTTCAAAGATTAGCAACCTCTTTATACTCTCTTTATCACAGTGATTCTGAACTCCCAGCTCTTAATGTATAAACCTTATTCCCCATTCCCAACTACCTGCTCCCTTACTCCCATCTCTCCCAAATCTACTCCCCTAAGGGATCTGCTCCTTCCACTGTTACTCTCTGGAGTGCCTGCTCTGTAATTAACAAACTTACTTCAATCTGCATTCTTTGGCAAGCATTTATTAAATGCCGACTCTGTGTAAGACCTTATGTTAGGTATTGTGGGGGCCACAAAAATGAGTAAGACAGATTCAATTCCCTCAAGGGGTTTACAAGTCCATGGCATGTTTTCTCAAACTTTTCTTTCAGTGCCCAACCAAAAGACATTAGTGGGTCTAAGATGATATGGAGCAGAGGTCCTTAATCTGGTATCTACAGACCTCCCAAGGGGTTCATAGATAGATATCAGGGGGTCCATGAACTTAGATGGTAAAGAAAAATTAACATCTTTATTTACACTAAACTTTAACAGAAATTTAGCATTTTCCTCAGTCATTTAAAAACATTACTCTGAGGAGGGGTTCACAGGCTTAACCAGCTTGCCAAAAGGGGTCCATGACACACAAAAAAAGTTAAGAACGCAATCTGGAGGATCTTTTCCATGTCATCTGGCTCCAGAAACACCAGTTCCTTTTAGAAACCATATGCCCCTTTAACTCAAAGACTACTTCTTTCTCCTATACTAATTAATATTTTCATTCCAAAGCCAGCTGAGAAAGCCCGGACAGGCAGGGATACATCGGAAAAGAGGAAGCCTTTGTCCAAAGAACTTCCTTAAATAATTCTATTGTCAGCTGCTTACAAGTAAACTATGACCTCTTACCTTTCTTACCTCTTAACCCGACTGGAGTATCTTAGAAAGCTGACCTGAGTGGCTAAGAGCTGAGAAAAAAATTCCTGGCAGCATCCTGTGAAAATGAGCATCTTCTTAGGGATAAAGAAATATTTACAGCTTTGTGCTTGGAATCAATCAATGAATCGATATTTTTTGGTCAAGTACAGTTGGATACCTAATACACATCCAGCACTTTAGCCACTGTGGAAGACACAGATGAATTTCCTGTCCTCAAGAAGCTTGCAATCTAGTTGGGGAAATCTAGTTCCTGACACAAGGAACAAAGAGAATTAAAAAAAAAAAAAACAAGCCAAGGGGCACAACCTCTATGTTCAATAGTAGTGCAGAGAAAAGTGTGTGTCTTTTTGGACTGGAATAATTAAAGAAGGCTTCATGGAGGAATTGAAACGTGAGATCAGCCTAGAAAGATGAGAGGATCATGGCATTCTAAGTGGAAGAAGGTGGGAGCAAAGGAAAAGAGGTAGAAATGGGGTGTGGGTGGTAGGGTAAGGGATCATCAGTAAGGAGCCCAACTGCCTTAACTGGAAGAGAGGGTATATGTTAGAGAATAGAAAGAGCTGCTTGGATAAGTAAGGTCAGAGCAGATTATGAAGGGACTTGGCATGTTGCACAATGGAAGTTGGACTTGATTCAGGAGTTACTAGGGAGCATTGGAAGGGGTGTAAGAAGTCAACTAGTCCAACCCTATAATTTTATAGAAGGGAATTAAGGCCCAGAAAAGTTGTGATGACTAAAAATACCTAATTAGAGGGAGAACTAGGACTGGAACCCATGTCTCCAGGTGCCCATGTTAGAACATAAGCTCCTTGAGGCCAGAGGCTGGTTTTCCCTTTCTTTGAATCCCCAATGTTTAGCTCCACTGTACTCAACAAATGTTATTTAGTTGTTTTTTAGTCATATCTGACTCTTTGTGACCCCTTTTGGTGTTTTCTTAGAAAAGATACTGGAGTGGTTTGCCATTTTTTTTCTCCAGCTCATTTTACAGATGAAGAAACTGAGGCAAACAGGGTGAAATGACTTGCCCAGGGTCACACAGCTAGTTAGTGTCTGAGGTTGGATTTGAACTCAGTTCTTCCTGACTCTAGGTCTGGCACTGTCAGCTGTGCCACCTAGCTGCCTTACTTGACAGATAGTAGCACATCATAAATGCTTCTTGGCTGATTAATTGATTTCCTTTAAAAAGTAGTATTCCCAATTTAGAGATGAAGCAGAAGCCAAGAGATTTGCCCAAGTCGTGAGGAGTTTACTGTGCCAGGAAAAGAACCCAATTGTCCTGATTCCTAGCCCAGAGTCGTGTCAATGACAAAGTTCTTTTCTGGAGCTGCAGCTGAGAATGTGACACTACAAGATGAAAACTGAGGCTGGCCTTCTGGTGCTCTCCAGGTGTCGGGGTAATGAGATCTGGCAGTTTCTGTAACATCTATACTTTTCTCTCTTCTCATTCTCTTCCCTGGATAGGAATGTTGAGGTCTCTGTTTTACACACACACACACACACACACACACACACACACACACACACACACACACACACACATGCACGCACACACACACACATGCACGCACTCTCTCTCTCTCTCTCTCTCTCTCTCTGATTCTCCTCGATATATTCTCTAGGCTGGGAGCCCAAAGTTTGTCTTGGTCAAAAGTGATAGTTAGTCCTTGGAGGAAGACCTGAGGCACCTCTAGGCTCAGTGGCTCATGAGGTATCAAGCTGACAAAACCAGCACCAACCAGCCAACACCGATTTTGCTCAGAAAAATTACCAGACCTCAACCAGGTCAAACCAGGTGATGATTTTTGTCCTGCTGCCCTCAGGCACCTTTCCAGATAACTTAAATGTACTGTCATCAAGTTTGTAAAGAGATAAACTGTTGGGGCAGCTAGATGGCGCAGTGGATAGAGCACTGGCCCTGGAGTCAGGAGTACCTGAGTTCGGATCCGGCCTCAGACACTTGACACTTACTGGCTGTGTGACCCTGGGCAAGTCACTTAACCCCAATTGCCTCACTAAAAAAAAAAAAAAAGAGAGAGATAAACTGTTGTCCAGCACAGTACATAGCTGGGAAAGAGGTTCCCCGGTTCCAGTTCTGTGGATCCTGGCTCATTTATATGGATGCCTCCTGAGTTAGCCCAGTTATTGACCTGTGAACAGTCTGCAACAGCCTGGCATCCCAGCTGAATGAGGGCGCTCTATCCTAGGAGAGAATATGGCCAATGCATCATGTCCTAGAGTAGAGGGATATTGGGAAAGCAAATAAACAGGAGGAGGAGGGAGAAAAGCAGGAAGAGAAGGAAAAGGAAGAAGGGAAGGGGAAGGGAGAGGAAAAGAAGAAAGAGAAGATGAAGAGGAAGAAGGAGGAGGAAGATATTGAGGAGAAGAAAGAGGGAAAGGAGGAGGAGGAAAAGAAGAAGGAAAGGAAGGAGGAAAAGGAGAAGTAGGAGTAGTAGTATCCTTTCCCTAGCACTTTCGACCTTAGCACATTTCCTACAGGTCAAGACAACCTGTTGTTTTTTTTTGTTGTTTGTTTGTTTTGCAGGGCAATAAGGGTTAAGTGACTTGCTCAGGGTCACATAGCTAGTAAGTGTCAAGTGTCTGAAGCTGGATTTGAACTCAGGTCCTCCTGACTCCAGGGCCAATGCTTTATCCACTGCGCCACTTAGCTGCCCCCAAGACAACCTGTTTGGAAGGTAGTCAATCGGTCAATAAGCATTATTAAGTGTTCCAGGCAGTGCAAAGCACTGAAGATACAAAAAGAGGCAAAAAGGGGGCAGCTAGGTGGCTCAGTGGATAAAGCACTGGCCTTGGAGTCAGGAAGACCTGAGTTCAAATTCAGCCTCAGACACTTGACACTTAACTAGCTGTGTGACCCTGGGCAAGTCATTTAACCCTCAGTGCCCTGCCCCCCCCCCCAAAAGAGGCAAAAGATAGTCCCTGCCCTCAAGGAGCTCACACTCTAACAGGGGATACAACAACTAAACAAATTTGTACAAGCTATATCCAAGATAAATAGGAAATAATTATAAGAGGATAGGCACTAGAATTAAGGTAATGCGAATATTTTCCCCTTGGGGATACTGAGGCTTAAAATCACATCCACATGGCTTGCGAATGGCTGGAGCCAGAACTCAAACCCAGGGCTTCCAACTCTTGAATGTAGTGGTTTTTCTATGACTCCCTCCTAATTCCCCAAGAAAGTTAGAGTCTTCCTCGGGTGTTCACACTCCCTTCAGTACATCAAGGTAATCACCTTCTTCAGAAGGTCCCGGCCCTCCCCTAGCAGCAATATGTTGCGGCCAAACGTCCCCAAATCTCCTCCTCCCAGCCTCCTCCCCTTCCTCCTTCTCCTTCTCTCCTTTTCCTCCTCCTCGTCTTCCTCTCCAGTACCATGTGCTGATAGTATATATCAGTCAAATCTAACAGGATCTGGAATCTCAGGACCTAGGTTTGAATCTTCCCTCTGCCACTACCTGTGTGACCTTGGGAAAGTTATTTCCCAATTTGAGCGTCAGTTTTCTCACTAAAATGAGAAAGTTGAACTAGATGACCTCCAGCCTCTAAATTTGTAATCCTTTATCCTCAAGGATGGTAGTTACAAAGGTATTCATTCCACTCTATTTAATTCAACATTAACTTAGGGCCTCAAACCTTGGTTAAGGGCCCACTAGGCTAAAGGCCCTGTGCTAGGCAATGGGGACAAAAAGGAAAGAAATGAAACCATCCTTTGAGAAGTTTATCTCTGTCCTCAAGGGATAACTCCCTAACAATTCCTGGGGCACACACTTCTGGGAGAGAGGGACCCCTCCACTCTGCTAACTACCAGCCACACACTAATAGAATTACAAAGCTCTGGATTTCAGCAACACAAAACTGTTCCCTGAAGAATGTATAAATGATGATAGAGAATTTAAAATGCTATCACAGAGATTCACCATTGGGAACACTATCCATCAGTGGAGAGCCAGCGAGTTCCAATTAAACATCTGATCAAGAAGCAGTACAATTTTACATTTGCCCATTAATACTGTTTCTATTCCAAGCCTCCTCAGAACTCTGGCCCTCATTTTTCTCCAGTTCCCCCTGACTTGTCACCAGTTCTCTATAATTGCTCCCAATTCCCTGCTCCCACTCTCAAACCCAACCCACTCACCTGTCAACTAGGGAATTCCTGAGCCCACTTTCATGCTCCCCTGATGTTAAACTCCTTCTACTCCAAAGGAACTTTGATCTCCTCCATGTGATTATTCCCTACAACAAAGCAGATCTCTACCTATCCATGCTTGCTCATCCTGTGAGATTCTTATCCATGTCCACCCATAAAGTCCCTACTTCAAGGCTACATAGTGGTATGAAGGTAACCCCAGGTTCTTGAAGACTATGACAACAGAACATCCGTTGGCAGGTTATTTATCGTGCTAGAAGGGTTTCAGGTTCAGTCTTGGCAATAATCTGTGTTGGCTTTCTCAAAGGCATCTTACTAAGTAGAGGGTGACTTATCACCAGTTGGCTGGCCACAATGATCCATGAAACAGTGAGAAAAACAAAATAGTCCCTGGTTTCCCTTTGGCTTTTGTAGTGATGGTGGGTTGAAAATGAGGCAGGGAGGGGCAGCTAGGTGGCGCAGTGGATAGAGCACCGGCCCTGGATTCAGGAGGACCTGAGTTCAAATCCGGCCTCAGCCACTTAACACTTACTAGCTGTGTGACCTTAGGCAAGTCACTTAACCCCAATTGCCTCACTAAAAAAAAAAAAAAAAAAAAAAAATGAGGCAGGGACTGCTAAGAATCATGCAGTTTTAAAATTCTCTCTAGATAACCCTCAATCCTTCATCCCTGATATTTCACCACCACACCTTGGGGTGGAGCATCTGAAAATGCTTTGAACTGAGGGCTAAGAAGAGGTCCTTGTCCCAGGACAAATCTTTTTTTCTACCTTGCTTCCTACCCAGTCTAAAGATCTGGGTTTGGTCAATATAATCACACCCTCAGCCTAGTTCCACTGATTTGCCAAACAGAAAACCTAATGTTTCTCTCAGAGGCAGCATGCTGTAGTTATTATTGCTGTTGTTAGTGATAATAATTAGGATAACAGCAATTACAAATTTTAATTTTATCGTTTATTACATTTTGATGTATTCACTTATTATTTATTATACAATATTTTCATTTAATTTCACTTATATAATATTTATTAATTTAAATATTATTTATTATTTATTTAGTCCTTTAAGGTTGCAAAGTCCTTTACAAATATTTATCTCATTTTATTCTCATAACAACCCTAGGAAGTAGGTATGGTTATTATCCCACTTTGCAGATGAGGTAATTGAGGCAGACAGAGGTTAATTTACTTGCCCAAGGTCACTCAGATAGTAAGTATATGAAACCACTTCTTCCTGATTCCAAGTCCAGCACTATCCACTGAACCATATATGACCACTGGTCACTCACAAGTTCCATTAGGCACCAGATTGCTGAACCATAAGGAGATGTGAAGAGCTTTTTCAATTCAATTTACAATGAACTCAATTCATCAAGCATTTATTAAATACCTACTATACAGAATTTCCCCAAAGTCTTAAGGCATAAAACTTTACTAAAACTTTTGGGCACTCTAGTTGCAATACATTATGCAAAACACTGGAGATAAAAAAATGGAAAATGAGACAGCTCTTGCTCTTAAAATGCTAACACTGGGGGTGTGGTAGGAAATATAAAATATACACAGATAAGCAAATACAAAGCAATCAGAGGTGAGAAAGAGGGGGAGGGGGAAAGGGAAAGAGAAGGGGGAGAGGGAGGAAAAGGGGGGACAGAGAGAGAGTGAGGGAGAGAGAGGAGAGAGAACAAAGGAGAGAGAGGAGGGCAAGAGAGACAGAGCCAGACAGAAACAGAGGCAGAGAGGGAGGGCCTTGAAGGAAGACAGATAATTCTGAGATCCTGAAATCAGGAGGAAGTGGATTCTGGATTTACACAAATGAATCCAAACACTCACATGGGTCAGTGTTGAGCACTCCCTCCAGAGAAGCAGTTTGCAATCTATATCTGTCCTTGTTTTGCAGGTCTTGTCCAAGTCATCCCATAAGTTTATCACAGGGGCTTCACCTGATGTCCTGGGGTCCTTGCTTGCTTTTTCTTGACATTGGAAGGGTACCAGTAGAACATATAAGCTAGCCATCCCTCATTCTTACCATGAGAACAGCCTGTCTTTTTTTGCCCTTAAGTTTCTTTGATGACAATCTTTATTCTACTTCATTTTCATAATTCCGTATTTATAATATGTTATACCTTGCTCATGCCTAGTATGCCCTATGACATTCTCCCTTGCCCCATGGGTGATATTCACTTTCAATTTTTCAGTCAATCAGTCAACCAGTAAACATTTATTAAATGCCTGCCACATGCCAGGCGCTAAGGCGAAAGATGGTCCCTGCTCTCAGGAAGTTTATGTTATAATGGGTGAAGACAAAACCCAGAAGGGAGGTAACTGAAAAGGGGTGGGGGGAGTGATGGAAGATATTGTAGTGATCTATATCTCACAACCATACAACAATACCAGAAGAACCAGTTCAGTCGTTTTTCAGTCATGTCCGACTCTTCATGGCCAACAGGGTTAAGTGACCTGTCCAGGGTTACGCAGCTACTAAGTGTCTGAGGCCAGATTTGAACTCACAAAGATGGGTCTTCTGCTTCCAGGTTCAGTGCTCTATCTACTGTGCCACCCAGCTGCTGAAAAATAGGGGCTGAGATAGGGATTGGATCTGTGATTTTAATGGCATAAGGAATGTCCATATAAATAAACATTCTCTACTAATGCACAGAGAGGTTAAGTGATTTGACCAGAGTCACAGCCAGTCTATGTCAGAGGAAGAACTTGAACTGTTTTCCTGATTTTGAAACCAGCTTTCTCTCTCATGGGTATATGAATACTGGCGTTAAAAAAGATGAATCTTTGTTTCAGGGACAAATTTAGTCTAAAATAACATTGGAACTTCTCAAAGTCAATCTAATCTATTCTAGTCCCCATGTTCAATTCTGGCGCCAACTTAATGTCTATTTGTGGCATCTGTCTATACAACTAGGGAAGGAAATTTATATAGCATTTACTATGTTCCAGGAAGTGCGTTAAGTGCTTCTAAAAACATTATCACAACTGTATATCAGTCTGAACAACAGAAGTTCTCCATTTATTTGGTTTTTCATGTATAAATATCTTGATTGGATACTGGAATCGTGGCAATAAACAGTCTTCATCCATTTAGTTTTTCCTTTGTGGATGGTTAGGTCAAGCTCTTTTGAGTACATGGATTTCATTCAAGAGGTTCTGCAATATACTTTTTTTTTTTTAGTGAGGCAATGGGGGTTAAGTGACTTGCCCAGGGTCATACAGCTAGTAAGTGTTAAGTGTCTGAGGCCGGATTTGAACTCAGGTACTCCTGACTCCAGGGCCGGTGCTCTATCCACTGCGCCACCTAGCTGCCCCCTGCAATATACTTTTGATTGATGCAATCAGCACAATGTCATCTTCAAAAGAGAAGCATCCCAAAGACCATTATCTATGGGAAATTTTCCTTCAACTTGGACTCTACACTGGATCTCTGCCATGACTGTCATCAATATTCAGTCAACAAACATTTATTAAGCACTTAGAAAATACCTGGTACTATGCTAAGCATAGTAAAACATAGTAAACATAGTGACTGTAACAACTACAGAGGAATTTCACTTCTCAGTGTCGTTGGGAAAATCTTTGCCAAGGTCGTCTTGCTAAGACTACGTAAACTTGCCGACCATGTTTACCCCAAATCGCAATGTGGCTTTCGAGCAGGGAGGTCAACTATCGATATGATTTTTTCACTTCGCCAACTGCAAGAAAAGTGCAGAGAACAAAGAAAACCCCTCTTCATTGCCTTCATAGACCTGACCACGGTTAACAGAGGTCTTTTTGAAATTCTCTCAAGAATTGGTTGCCCTCCTAAACTCCATAGCCTCATTCTCTCCTTTCATTGCAACATGCAGGGTGTTGTACAGTTCGAAGGCAACACCTCTGAAGCATTCAGCATAAACAGCAGAGTCAAGCAAGGATGCATGCTTGCTCCCATGCTGTTTGGAATTTTCTTCTCCATGCTGTTACATCATGCTTTTGGTTCGTCAACTGATGGCATCTATCTGCATTCCCGGTTTGACAGAGGCCTATTCAATGTTTCACATCTGAGATCCAAAACCAGAGTGAGAGGTAGCACCCTTAGAGACCTGCTTTTCGTCGATGATGCCGCACTTGCCTGTCACTCAGAGCGTGAATTGCAGACCTTGATGGATCGCTTCTCCCAAGCTTGCACGGACTTTGGCCTAATCATAAATCTTAAAAAGATGAAAGTCATGTGTCAGAGTGCTATGTCACCTCCATTGATACGCATTGGTAGCTACCAGTTGGACATCGTAAACCAATTCTCATATCTTGGCTCTATTGTCAGTGACAATTTGTCACTTAATTCTGAGATCAATCAGAGGATTGGGAAAGCTACTTCAACCATGGCTAAGCTTGCCAAGCATGTCTGGGCAAACAGTAAACTGACAAGAAAAACCAAATTTGCTGTCTATAGAGCATGTGTCCTGAGTACCTTACTTTATGGCAGCGAAACATGGACTACGTATACTAGACAAGAGAAGAAGCTTAACAGCTTCTACACGCACTGCCTTTGGCGAATCCTTGGCATATCTTGGTCAGATAGGATCACCAACACAGAAGTGCTCCAACGTGCACAACTTCTGAGCATCTACATGCTACTGAAACAAAGATGGCTGTGCTGGCTCGGTCATGTGCACTGCATGCAAGATGGGCGCATTCCTAAAGACCTACTCTATGGCAAGTTAACCTCAGGCCAAAGACCTGCTGGATGCCCCCAGCTTCGCTACAGAGATGTATGAAAGTGAGACTTCAGGCCTCTGGGAATAGACATCGGCAGTTGGGAGGAGATGGACAAGGACCGCGCCCAATGGAGTTCAGTACTCAGGAGCAGCTTGCGCGCAGCTGAGATGGGCCTTCAAGCTTGGGAGGAAGAAAAACGAATGAGACGTAGGGACCGAAGGGCAACAGAGAGCGCAGTTTTCCGATGTCCTCCTTGCGGCAGGAGCTGCTGCTCCCATATTGGACTGTACAGCCACACTGTGGCCTGTGGCTCTTCAAGGTGCTGATCCATGGTCATCCATGACTGGTGGAAGCCTACTGTTAAGGCTAAAATTCTAGCTAGTCTGTCTAAAATATCTAATGAGTGGTCGCCAATAAATTATAAGCTTTAGCAAGAGTTAGACTTTTAAGCATTTATTAAGGAGAATAAGAATTTGGTAAAGAGAGAGAGAAAGGCCTACATTCATCTATCTATTAAAGGGAGAGCACATTTCTAGCTCTGCTCTCTGCCAGAGTCCACAGGAAAGAGCACGTGTCAGAGCGCCAGGCTCCCCGCTTCTTCCTCCCACAAGCAAACATCATTTCCTGACACCAAAGAAAAGACGCATGGTCTGGCCCTCAGAGACCTTCACCTCATGGCAGAGCTTTTCTACAGTAAGTCTCCAGCAGGTGGCGTCATTCCAATCGTTACACTACTATACTACTATGCTAAGCATTGAGGACACAAATACAAGCAAAAAAGATAGTCCCTATCCTCAAGAAGCTTACGTTCTAATAGGGGAAGATGATATATAAAAGGGAGCTGGAAAGCAGTAGGGAGCAAGTAGGGAAAGATGATAAACATGCAGGAACATGGTGGTGAAATCCAAAGAATGAAGGATGGCTGGTCTGGGCCCTTCCTTAAAATGAAGGTTCTGGTTGGGACTCACCAATGAGAGATGGGAGTTGTATTGGCAAAGAGAGAAGGCAGCTAAAATGTGATGGTCATGAATATCTTTGGCAAGGATATTGCCTATTTGATGTTTTGCCTGATTTTAATGATAAAAGGGTGGTGAAACAACACTATCTCTTTTTTTTTTTTTTTTTTTTTGCGGGGCAATGGGGTTGAGTGACTTGCCCAGGGTCACACAGCTAGTAAGTGTTAAGTGTCCGAGGCCGGATTTGAACTCAGGTCCTCCTGAATCCAAGGCCAGTGCTCTATCCACTGCGCCACCTAGCTGCCCCATAGTTTTTCTTTTTTTTAAACAATTTTATTTTTGACTTATGGAATAAAACAAGCATTTCCATAACAATACAATTTTTATTTTTAATTTATTTATCTTTTTTTTGCAGGGCAATGAGCGTTAAGTGACTTGTCCAGAGTCACACAGCTAGTAAGTGTCAAGTGTCTGAGGCTGGATTTGAACTCAGGTCCTCCTGAATCCAAGGCTGGTACTTTATCCACTGTGCCACCTAGTGACCTGCAACATACAATTTTTAAAAAGATGATTGCAGGTAGACTTCTGGGGTAGAGCCAAGATGGCAGAGGAAAGGCAGTGAGCTCCTGAACTCATGACACGATCGCTCCAAAAAACATCCAAATAATGCCATAGGAAAATGCCCAGAGCAGCAAATCTCACAGAAGAATGAGCTGAAATCATCTTCTAACCAAGAACGGCTTGGAAGGCCAGAAGGAGGGAGCTGCTGTGCTGATACAGGAGTCGGGCCCAACCCCACAGTCACCCTGACACAGATCCAGTCCCAGGAAGGCCTCACCAGATAAGGAGACCCCCAGAACCTCTGAATCAGCTGAAGCGCCAGTGTTGTCTGGAACTAAGCTCACAGTCTGGTGAGTGGGCTGAGCCCTGGGCAGGGGGGAGACTACAGGGGTCTATGCTGGTGCTAAGGCAGAACTTGGATTTTACACCCCTGCTGAGAACCAGGAGGTAGTCTTGAGTAGCAGTGGCCCAGGTGGGGGAGGGGCACAGGCTTGTCAGAGCTAACAACCACAACACGCAAAGCTGGTTGATTAGCAAGTTGGTCTGGGGTCATCTAAGGACCAGGAAACAGACCGGGCCAGTGAAGAACCTGATCCTCCTTAAATCATACCACCTGGGACTTCTTAAGCTTGGGATACTGCAGCCTAGAAACAGTGCCCCACTTTAAGGAGCTAAAAGTCAAGTCAAAGAAAGGTAAGATGAGTCGACAGAGAAAGGTGAGGACCATAGAAAATTTCTTCAGTAACAAGGAAGACCAAGGGCACCCTCAGAGGAAGATGCCAACATTAGGGCTCCTATATCTAAAGCTTCCAAGAAAAATACAAATTGGTCTCAGGCCATAGAGGTGCTCAAAAAGGACTTTGAAGATAAAGTTAGGGAGGTAGAGGAAAAAATGGAAAGAGAAATGAGGGTGATGCAGGAAAGACATGAGAAAAAAGTCAACAGCTTGAAAAGTCTAATTGGCCAAATGGAAAAGGAGGTTCAAAAGCTCTCTGATGAAAATAATTGCCTAAGAATTAGGATTGAACAAATGGAAGCCAGTGACTTTATGAGAAACCAAGACACAATAAAGCACATCCAAATGAATAAAAAAATAGAAGGCAATGTGAAATATCTTCTGGGAAAAACTGCTGACCTGGAAAATAGGTCCAGGAGAGATAATTTGAAAATTATTGGTCTACCTGAAAACCATGATCAAGGAGAGATCTTAGACACCATCTTCCAAAATATTCTCAGGGAAAATTACCCTGAAATTCTAGAAGAAGAAGCTAAAATAGAAATTGAAAGTATCCACCGAACACCTCCAGAAAGAGATCCCAAAAGGAAAACTCCTAGGAATATTATAGCCAAATTCCAGAGCTCTCAGGTCAAGAAGAAAATATTGCAAGTTGCCAAAAAGAAAGAATTCAAGTAATGTGGAGCCCTAGTCAGGATAGCACAAGATCTAGCAGCTTCTACATTAAAGGCCCGGAGGGCATGGAATATGATATTCCAAAGGGCAAAGGAAATGGGATTACAACCAAGAATCACCTACCCAGCAAAACTCAGCATAATGTTTCAGCAAAAAAAATGGGACTTTAATGAAAAAGAAGACTTTCAGATATTTGTGATGAAAAGACCTGAACTGAATGGCAAATTTGACTTTCAAATACAAGACCCTAGAGAACCATAAAAAATTGGAGCTGGGGTCGTACAGTGGGTGACTGTCTTGTGTCTGAGGCTGGGTTTTGGCCGGGATCCCCCTGGGTCCAGGGGTGATGCTTTGTCCACTGTGTCACTTAGCTAGGTGACGACATCTTGAGGGTTAAATTGAGGGGTGAAGGGAATTCACTGGGGGAGGGGGAAGGGCAGAGGTGAAATCCTACATGAAAGAAACAGGAAAAGGCTTATGGAGTGGGGGAAGAGATGGAAGAGGAGCAGGGCAGTAAATGGATTTTACGCTCATCAGAAAAGGCTCAAAGACCTTGAACTCATCTGAGCTGCCTCAAGGAGGGACTAACACACACCCCCAACTAGGTGGAGTAATCTATTTAATCTGGGCAGTAAATGAGCCTAACACTCATCAGAATTGGCTCAAAGACCTCAATCTCATAAGAATTGGCTCAAGGAGGAAATAACATACACACTCAATTGGGTGGAGTAATCTCTCTAACCCTGCAGGAAAATAGGAGGGGAAGGGGATAAAGAGAGAGGAACAAAAGAAGGAAGGGCAGAGTAGGGGAGGGGGCAGACAGAAGCAAATCCCTTTTGAAGAGTGATAGGATGAAAGAAGATGGATAATAGAATAAATATCAGGGGGAAGGGAATAGGATGGAAGGTTAACAGTTAACAATAGTAATCATGAAAAAGAGAAAAGGGGGGAAAATTGTACAACAAATATTTATAGCAACTCTTGGTGGAGGCTAAGAATTGAGAATCAAGGGAATGTCCATCAATTGAGCAATGATGGGAAAAGCTGTGCTATATGAGTGTAGTGGAATGGTCTTGTGCTACAGGAAATGACAAACAGGATGATCCCAGAAAAACCTGGAAAGACTAATGAACATCTATGTATAGTGAAGTGAGCAGAGCTGGGAGGACATTGTGCGTAGTGACAGCAATATTGTTCAGTGAGCAATTGTGAATGACTTAACTACTCTCAGCAGTGCAATGATCCAAGACAATCCCAAGGAACTAATGAGGAAGCTGACTATGCACCCCTATAGAAAGAACTGATAAAAAGAACACTTGTGGATTGTACATATGTAACCTGGTTGCGATCTTGTGGAGGGGGGAGGAAAGGGAGGGAGAAAAATTTGGAACTCTAAATCTTATGAAAATGAATGTTGAAAACTACCCTTTACATGTAACTGGAAAATAAAATAAATGTTGCTAAAAAAAAAAGATGATTGCACATGAAACTACAAATCTATTTTGTACAACTTGCTATTACTTTTAAATATATAATAAAGTTATCATGTAAATTTCTTTTTTTTTCTTTTTCCCTTCCCCCTACCTGCCCTAGAGATGACTACCATTAGACACAAATAGGTATCTATATACAATTATTATATACATACTTCTATTTATCAGTTCTTTCTCTGGATGCAGATAATATCTCTCTTCATATGTATTTTATAGTTAATTTGAATATTTATAATAGTCAAAACAACTTATTCACTCAAAGTCATTCTTAAAACAACATTGTTATTGTATACAATTTTCTCTTCATTCTGCTCATTTTGCTCCTCATTATTTTGTGCAAGTCTTTCTATGTCTTTCTAAAATCAGGTTGTAATATCTTTCAAAGAATCTTATATATGCATGGGAGACACCTTGGTGAAGGAGAGCCATTAAGATCTCTTTTGCTCCACTGAACTGAATGGGTTTTTTGGTTTTGTTTTTTTTTTTAACATGACCACAAGTGACCATACAATAAACACAGTGCAATCTTGTATTTGTTTTTGATCAATTGTGTAAAGATGCTAAAGATGGTCTACTGTGAAATATCACTTTGGAAAACCTATCTGCTCCCTTCTAAAACTCTCATCAAGTGTGTCCCCATGCTCAGGTAAATTATTCTCATTAACATTTTATATATGTGGGAAAGAAGGTCAAGAGTTATTGATGTTTTTGCAGTTGCCTTTTCTGAGTAGTGATAACACCTGAATTTTTTTCCCATACCTTTTGTATTTTCCACCCTGGAAATCCCCCTTGTTCAGTTCTACCCTGCCACTCTCCCTTGTGAGAGCAAAGAAATGCCCATGAAATGATTGGGACTCATAGCCCAGAGTGAGTGAACTCAGCATCCAACTCCAGCAAGGAGCCACATTGTCTGTTGGCCTCCATTTTCTCTATCCCTGGGTAGGGTAAATGCCAAAGCTGCATCTCTCTTTACTTCCTGTTGCTAACTCCCAGCCAAAACCCCTGGTGGAGGAATAGTAGGAGAGAGAGAGAGCCATTATATCTAAATACCCTCTCAACGAGTTTAATAAATGGGTACCTTGCTGAGCTTTAAAAAAAAAAAAAGAACTGGTTTTACTTACTAGTGCAAATATACCCAGGTGAATAATGGAAGATCAAATCTAGAGAACAGCTAATAGTCCAGTTTGGCTGGCTAGAGGAGGGGAATGATATGAAATAAGTCTGGAAAGGTAAATTGGAGCCAGGTTGTCGAGGGCTTTAAATGCTAAAGATTTGTACTTCATCCCGGTGGCCGTAGGAAGCCATTGAACACCAACCTCTTCATCAGAGGGCTGGCCCCAGACAGACCTGTGCCTTACAAAGATAATTTTGGTGGCTGTGTAGAAAATGGACGCACATACAGAAGGAAGGGACCACAAACTGGGAGAACCACAGGAGGCTATTTCAATAATCCAGGCATTTGATAAATCAGGCAAAATGAAGAAACCTCCCCCCGAAAAAAACTTTTTGTGTTTACCCATCACTGGCTGGTTTATGTCATGGTTCCAAAAAGGGGGACAAGGAACAGCGGGTGGATTTCTTTGTTAAAGGGGAGCTCAGCTCCAGGAACAACAAGGAAACTGCTAATGGCTCAGGAAGCTGCTCGGCAGGGCGCTTGGCCCCTGGCGATCACCCCAGCTTGCTATCCACGGAGTATGGGAAGGCCAGAGGGGCTTCGAGCTGGATTTCTCCAAAAGAATGAAGCTATCATCCTGCTTGCAGATGCTGTCCTGTTGTCACTCGGTGTTTCACATGCTGAGTTAATCTTATCAAAACTCACTGAAGATGGGGAGCTTTAGCTTATCTTCAGGACTCTATCCAAGTGTCACCATGCCATTTCTTGTCTGGTGAGAGAAAAGGCATTGTTTATGCCAGTGGCCTCAGCCTTAAACGAGGCTCTTCCTGGCTCAGAGGTGGTATTTAAAGGCTCCCTGTATCAGAGATTTAGAGCTAGAAGCCTTCAAAGGCCACTGAATCCAACCCCCTCATTCTGCAGATGAGGAAACAGATGAGTATACAGACAGAGGTTTTGTGATTTGCCTAGAGGTCACCCTAGAGTGTCTGAGGCAAGATTTGAACTCATCTTTCTGCCTCCGTCCATGTCCATCACTCTGTCTACTACCACCATTTATATCACTACTTCTCTGTGCCTCAGTTCCTTTTTGAAAAAATGTCTTGGCTTATACTCACCATTGTGAGTATAGCAGAGGAGATGACCAAGTACCCTGTGAAACAACTTTCTCTTGTTGCCTTTGGGCAGACAATGAAACCAACTCTGTCAGCTTCATTGTGCTCTCGCTCTCACTCTCTTTTTTTTTTGGTGAGGCAATTGGGGTTAAGTGACTTGCCCAGGGTCACACAGCTAGTAAGTGTCAAGGGTCTGAGGTAAGATTTGAACTCAGGTCCTCCTGACTCCAGGGCTCTATCCACTGTGCCACTTAGCTGCCCCACATTGTTATCTCTCTAAGGAGAATTTAGGAGCCCTCCTTCAATTAGCCGCAAGTTCCTTTTGTCATCTCACTTTATTTTTTGGTCTGCCCCTGGGATTGCAATTGGTATAAAGAACTCTTACTCCAAAAGCTCTCTCTACTAATTTAGAGTCTTAGTAGGTTGCCTGAAGCATGGAGAGGTTAAGTAACTTGCTCAGGGGAACCCAGCTAATAAAAATAAGAGGCAGCACTTGAACCTACATCTTATTGACTCTGAGGTCAGCACGCCATCCATTATGCCATGGTACTTCTGACTTTGTTCATTGTGGAAATATTGGCAGAGTAGTTGACAGAGTGCTTGGTCATGAAATTAGCAAGAATTGGATTCAGGAACTGACTCATACACATACTAGCTCTGTGACAACCCACGGGCAGGTCATTTAACTTCTCAGGGACCCAGGCAGTTTTAAATTACAGTTGAGTCACCAGCCTCCCTTGGGCACAATAGATAGAACACTGGGTTTGACATTAGGAAGATTCATCTTCCTGAGTTCAAATCTGGCCTCAGATACCTATTAGCTGTGTGCCCCTGGGCAAGTCACATAACCCTGTTTGCCTCAATTCCTCTTCTGTTTTGTTTTGTTTTTGTTTTGTTTTTTGGCTGGGCAATGAGGGTTAAGTGACTTGCCCAAGGTCACACAACTAGTAAGTGTCAAGTGTTTGAGCCCAGATTTGAACTCAGGTCCTCCTGGATCCAGGACCGGTGCTCTATCCACTGCGCCACCTAGCTGCCCCCACTATCATTATTATTACTCACTGGCCCTCAGCCCTGGCCAACTCACTGCTACTTCCCCATGCTGAAAAGGTAAGCATAGGTTGCTAAGGATCCCAGTTTTAAGGAATTGGACTACGTGATCTCCGAGGCCCCTTTGAGCTCTAATGTTCTGGGACTCTATAAAAGCTTTGGTTGATTAGCATTGCTAGGATTCTCAGGTCGCTTTCATTTACTGCAGTTCTGGCTAAATATGTCAGTGCTGTGAGCTGGAAGGAACTTTGACCTCTCCCTCCCCAAGATAGTTTAAAAAAAAAAAAAAGATGTATGAACAAAAGGAGACAGACAGAATGGAAGCACATAGGGGAAGGCAAGAGCACTTACTTAATGAACTCAAGGCTGTTTATTACCAGTGTGTAGTTAGAGCTCCTTCCCAACTCAACCAAACCAACTTGTAATTGTTCCCAAGATTAGAAGGGAGAAGAGCTCCTAGTTAGTTCTAACTGGTCTAAGAAGCTGAATGAGTCTACTGGGGAGTTGGCCTGACAGTTTGTAATTACCAGTCCTTTAAGGATGAAGGACTGTGCTGACTGACTGAATGCTTTAATGACCTGGGGTGTTTCACTGCCTATTGTTAGGCAAAAGCCTCTATTTATAATCAATATGGAAAGGAATTTTTGAATGTCACTTTAAAAAGAATGATTACATATAATTAGGTACGGACATGTGGCATGAATCTGGGGGGTAGAGCACAGCAGTGATGTTTTAAGACTGGGTGACTGAGAGATGGTGGTACCCTCAATAGTGATAGGGAAGGGGGGCGGCTAGGTGGTACAGTGGATAAAGCACCAGCCCTGAATTCAGGAGGACCTGAGTTCAAATCCAACCTCAGATACTTGACACTTACTAGCTATGTGACTCTGGGCAAGTCACTTAACCCCAGTTGCCTCACCAAAAAACAAACAAACAAAAGAATAAGTTCTGTTTTGGACATGTCAAAAGTTTAAGATGCCTATGGGAGGGGCAGCTAGGTGGCACAGTGGATAGAGCACCGCCCTGGATTCAGGAGGACCTGAGTTCAAATCCAATCTTAGACACTTAGCACTTACTAGCTGTGTGACCCTGGGCAAGTCACTTAACCCCAACTGCCTCACAAAAAAAAAAAAAGATGCCTATGGGACATTTAGGTCAAATTCTATTATCTCCCTTTCCCTGCTACTGTACTTCACTCCAGCAATTTTCATTAAGGAATCTCAGAAAACTTTATCTGTCCAGGGGTATTCTTATCCACATTCTTAAATTACTAAGGTCCAAAGAGAGAATTATGGTTTATCTATGCTCACAAGGCTATGATGGAAGAGTTTGGAAATATAAACCACATCTTCTGACCATTGGACTAACTGCCCCTTGGACATTTATCCAACACAACCTATCCAAAGTAAAACTCATTATTTTCCTCATGTAATTCTCCTATTTCCAAACTTGTTCATTACTGTCAGGGGTACCACCCTCCTCCTATTCAGCCAGGCTTATAACCTCAGTGTCATTCTCCCCTCCTCATGCTCATGCACCCTCACATATACAATCTGTTGCTAAATCTTATAGTTTCTACTTTCCCAACATTTCTCCTCTATGTTCCCTCCTCTCTTACCACAAACTTGGTTCAGCTCCTCTTCACATTTCACCTGCAATACCTTTCCAACAGGGTCTCTCTACCCCATCTTTCTCTTCTGCAATCGATCCTCCATTCAGTTGCCAATGTGATTTTTCTTTTTTTCTTTTTTTTTCCACATAATAAACATTTTTATTTATAGCTTTGAGTTCCAATTTTTATTCCTCCTTCCCTCCCTTCCCTTCTCCCTTCCTGAGGTGGTAAGCAATCAGATATGGGTTATACATGTATGATTATATAAAACATTACCATATTAGTCATTTTGTACAAGAAAATGTGAATAAAAGAAAAAAAATGAAAGAAAGTGAAAAATAGCATGCTTCAGTCTGTGTTCCATCAATATCAGTTCTTTCTTTGGAGGTGGGTAGTATGTTTCATCAATAGTTCTTTGGGAAAAGGGGCAGCTAGGTGGCGCAGTGGATAGAGCACCGGCCCTGGATTCAGGAGGACCTGAGTTCAAATCTGGCCTCAGGCACTTAACAATTCCTAGCTGTGTGACCCTAGGCAAGTCACTTAACCCCAATTGCCTCACCAAAAAAAAAATAAATTAAAAAAAAGTTCTTTGGGAATGTCTTGGATCATTATATTGCTGAGAATAGTTAAGTCATTCATAGTTCTTCATCAAACAACATTGCTGTCTCTGTGCACAATGTTCTCTTGGTTCTGCTCACTTCACTATACACCAGTTCGTACAAGTCTTTCTAGGCCTTTCTGAAATCATCCTGCTTGTCATTTCTTATAGCACAATAATATTCCAACACCATCATGTTTAGCCATTCCCCAATTGATGGGCATTCCTTTGATTTCCAATTCTTAGCCACCACAAAAAAAGCTGCTAGAAATATTTTTGTACAAATAGGTCTTTTTCTCTTTTCAGAGATGTCTTTGGGATATAAACTTAGCGGGGGTATTGCTGGATCAAAGTGTATGCACAGTTCTATAGCCCTTTGGATCCTTTCACAATTCCACCAACAGTGGGTTAGCGTCCCAGCTTTCCCACATCCCCTCCAACACCCAATATTTTCCATTTTTGTTAATGTTGGCCCAATGTGATTTTTCTAAAACGAAGGTCTGATCGTTTCACTCCCTTGCTTAATGAACTCCAGTGACTATATTATTGCCACTAGGATCAACTTGGAAGTTCTGTTTGGCATTAAAAAACCCTTTATGTCTTGGCCCCTCCCTACCTCTCCAGTCTTATTCCATTTTACTTCCCTCTTTGTACTTCACAATCCAGGGAAACTAGCCTATTTGCTCCTCTTTCCATAAAATGTGCCATCTCTGACTCTGTCTTTCCAATAGCTAGCCTGCATTCCTGGAAGGCTCTGTCCCTCACCTCCACCCTTAGTTTTTCAGGCTTCCTTCAAGACTCATCTCAAAGCCCGTGATCTTCAGGCCTTTCCCCCATCCCCTCCAGCAGCTCATGCTTCCCCCTTTCAATTTTTAAAAAAATTATTTATTTATTTATTTACTTATTTGGGAGGGGCAGGGCAATGAGGGTTAAGTGACTTGCCCAGGGTCACACAGCTAGTAAGTGCCAAGTGTCTGAGGTCAGATTTAAACTCAGGTCCTCCTGAATCCAGGGCTGGTGCTCTATCGACTGCACCACCTAGCTGCCCTCCCTTTCAAATTAATTGCCAGACAGCTGCTCTATATAGATCTTATAGGCACCTACTTATTTACATATTGTCCCCCACCTTTAGAATGCATGCTCCTTAAGGTCAGGGGATGGTTTTCACCTTTCTTTTTATCCTTAGCACTTAGCACCGTGCTTGATACATATTAAGCACTTAATAAAGGCTTGCTGACTGATTCACTGACCTCTGATCCAGAATTCCAACTGCCTCAGATCATCTTGGATGGGATCTGTGATTTTACTTTTATAAGAAACTCTAGATGGATGAAGAAATTCCTTCTGTCAGTACAGATAAATCCCTGATCTGCAATTTGGGCTCTTAGTAAATTGCTTGAGACACCAAGAGATTAAGAGGTTAGGTTTGCTGTCTCTCTGTATCAATGTGGGAAACCAATCATATATATCCACTAGAGTTCCTGCCCCTCCCTATAAAATCCATGGTTCTGCCTGGCCAAATAAGACCAATATAAAGGATGGGAGCTTGGCATCCTTATCTGGAAGAAGGAGGACCAATGAAATTTTAGTGTATCCTAAGTATGCTGAGTTCCAAGGAGATGCTCTGGCAGGTCCCTACATCCCCTTCTTTCTTTCTTTTTTTTTTTAAACATTTATTTATTTATTTATTTATTTTTGCAGGGGCAATTGGGGTTAAGTGACTTGCCCAGGGTCACACAGCTAGTAAGTGTTAAGTGTCTGAGGCCAGATTTGAACTCAGGTCCTCCTGAATCCAGGGCTGGTGCTCTGTCCACTGCGCCACCTAGCTGCCCCCATCCCCTTCTTTCTGATGTGGCTGAGATCATAATGACAACTAGTGCTGGGCCTGGAGTCAGGAAGACCTGACTAGCTATGTGACCCCGGGCAAGACACTTAAACCTGTTTGCCTCAGTTTTCCCATCTGTAAGATGAGCTGGAGAAGGAAATGGCAAACTACTCTGGTATCTTTGCCAAAAAAAGCCCAAACAGAATCATGATGAGTTGGACACGACTGAAGAAATAATACCCAACACCCAGCACCCTCTCTCTGGCAAGCAGGATCTGGCTGTCTCCTTTGCTCGGACCCCCTTGTCTTTTGCTCTTGCTCTTCCTTGGTTCCTTGGTTTCCCAAGTTGGCAGTGCAAAACTTGGATTCAAGAAAACCTGAATTCTCACTCTGCCTCAGGCACTTATTAGCTCAGTGACTCTGAGTGAGTCATGTTAATCCTCTAAGTCTCATTTTTCTCATCTGTAAAATGGGGGATAATAATAGAACCTACCTCATAGGGTTGTTATAAAGATTAAATGAGTAAATATGTAAAGTGCTTTGCAAAAATTAAAGTGCTATATAAATGTTGGCTATTATTATTATTTCCTGTAATAAACTACCTGAAAACTTTGGACAAGTCACTTGATGAGTTCTCCAGGGCTCTGTTCATCTTCTGTAAAATGAGGGGATTGGACCATTGGCCTCTAAGTATTGGACCATTGGCCTCTAAGGTCCATTCTGACTCTAATCCTATAAGATTTCTCCCCAGACAAATTAAATCTTCAGAAAGATCAGAATCATTATATTATTTTGAGTCAATGTCTAAGACTATCCTGAAAGACACAGATCTTGCAAAGAAAAATCTTAGGAATGTTAGGCAAATTGATTCTACTTTTCTTTCCTCCTCCCACAATTCTCCCTGGGCTTTCTCTCAGAGAAACATCATGAGAAGCTAGGTTTCTTAAGATTCTCATCTGAAGAATAAATGCAAAAACAGCAATCGGCCAAGCATTAGCTGGTTATGGACTAAACACTAGCAAGGGAGAGCCTGCCACAAAATATAAACCATTAACTAGATAGAGATGAGCTTTTAACTGTCCCTGCTGACCAAAGCAGCCAAGTCTAGAGACAGGCAGAGGGTAGAATGCTCTTTCTGAGCTGTCGTCCTGCCCCTTCCCCCCTCCCCAGACACAGACTTCTCTGGAGGATTTCAGGGTTTGATAAGTTTACAAAATCAGGAAGCAACAGGAAATTTCCCATAACCAGGGTTTTCATTTTGTCTTAGCTTTGATCCTCTTGGTGCTCCTCACTGCCACAGCTCCAGAGATGACAGGTCTTAGGTTTATCACTTAAATAGGCTCTTTCCTACCTCTTGGAAGACCTGGAGCAGAAATTCTTTTTTTTTTTTAATTTGAATAGTATGTTTTTCAATTACATGTACAGAAAATTTTTAACATTCTTTTTTCTTTTCTTTTCTTTTCTTTTTTTTTTGCGGGGCAATGAGGGTTAAGTGACTTGCCCAGGGTCACACAGCTAGTAACTGTCAAGTGTCTGAGGCCAAATTTGAACTCAGGTCCTCCTGAATCCAGGGCCGGTGCTTTATCCACTACGCCACCTAGCTGCTCCCGAATTTTTAACATTCTTTTAAAAAAAATTGGGGGCAGCTAGGTGTCACAGTGGATAAAGCACCGGCCCTGCATTCAGGAGGACCTGAGTTCAAATTTAGCCTCAGACACTTGACAGTTACTAGCTGTGTGACCCTGGGCAAGTCATTTAACCTTCACTGCCCCCCACAAAAAAATAAAATAAAATAAAAATATTTGAGTTCCAGATTCTCTCCCTCCTTCCCTACTCTTCTCCCCGAAATGGTAAGTAATTTGATATAGGTTAAAGATGGGCAATCATGTAAAATATATTTCCATATTACTTATGTTGTGAAAGAAAGCACAGACCAACACACACACACACACACACACGCACATACACAAGTGAAAATAGTATGCTTCAATCTGCATTCAGACTCTATCCCTTTGGGACTGTCTTGGAGCATTGTATTTCTGAAAAGGGCTAAGTCATTCACAGCTGATCATAAAATGTTTCTGTTACCAAGTACAATATTCTCCTGGTTCTGTTCACTTCACTCTGCATCAGTTCATGTCTTTCCAGGTTTTTCTGAAAACATCCCAGGAGCAGAAATTCTTCGCCCTTTTTTTTGGCAGTCTGGTGAAGCCTATGGATCCCTTCTCAGAATGATGTTTTGAAATGCATAAAATAAAATACGTAGGATTATAAAGGAAACCAATTATATAGGAACACAGTGACCAAGATATTATAAAAATAAGTTCATGGACCTTAGGTTAAGAACACTTGCCCTAGAGTGCCCTTCATGGTTCAGTTTAAATGCCAACTTGATTTGAGACCTTACATTGTCTCTCCTACTCCAACACTCTTGCTCCTTTGCATATGCTTTGTTTAACCAGCTGAAATGTGCATATTCTCTGGCTCGGGGCTAAAAGCTTGATGTTCTAGGATGATGGGGGCCAACCTAGGGCTCATTCTCTGGCCCCCTGATAAGTAAATGTGTGGCCACATACTAATTCTTCATGGTCCCCCATTACTGAAGGCAGTATCAAAGATGGTTAGGAAGATGGTTAGTAGCAGGATCAATAAAATTTTAACTTAGGATCATAGATTTAGAGCTGGAAGGCACCTTAGAGGTCACTGAGCCCAACCCCCTCATTTTACAGATGAGGAAACTGAGGCACAGGGAGATGAAGTGACTTGCCCAAGGTCACACAGTAGGAGCTGGGATTTTACCCAAGTCACATCCTTCTGATTCTAAATCCAGTGTTCAATCAACTGCATTCAGCCATGCTTTTGTCTGGTCAGTCATTTTTAGTACCTTTTTTTATTGTGTGTATGAAGGTATGTTTTTTCTTCTTAAAATTTTTGTAACTGCAAGTTTCTCACTCTCAGGAATGCCAATAAATTTTTTATTCCTTACTATAGAATCTGACTCTCTCTGTCTCTGTCTCTGTCTCTGTCTCTTGTTACACACACACACACACACACACACACACACACACACACACACACACACACCATCCACCACACATTTATAAAAT
Organism: Dromiciops gliroides; assembly: GCF_019393635.1. NCBI lineage: Eukaryota > Metazoa > Chordata > Mammalia > Microbiotheria > Microbiotheriidae > Dromiciops > Dromiciops gliroides. The sequence continues at coordinate 582,589,023 of NC_057861.1, forward strand.
AACTGTAGTAATAAAGTATCTCCTTTTTAGGATCTTAATCCTAAATACAGAAAGATAGATAGATAGATATGAAGATAGATATATGTATACACATTTAAAAATAACTATAAGTCTTTATCCTCTTTTTAGAATTAATTGTGAGATGTTCATTTGAATCTGAGTTAGCATTTCACTTACAGCTAGCCCCTGATTAGAGCAAATAATGAATCCCCTGAAGTGGTCCTATGTTTTTGAATTCCAACTATTTGAAGTTATAATTATGTAAAATATGGTAATTGGTTCCAGCCTAATGAAAATATGCAGCTCGAATTCAAATAATGCAACTGCTTCAAGGGGATTCATTTGCACTAATAGGGACCTGGCTGTATAGGCTCCCCAGGGGGGTAAAAAACATGAGCATCTCTATGAAGTCTTGATCCTTCATTTGAGAGAACAACTACAGGATCATTCTCCTGGCACTTACCAGATAATTTGCAAGCATTTGATAAGTGTTAATTGTTCTTTTCTTTTTTGTTTTTACTCTCCCTAAAATAAGCTGGGAAATTTTTCCCTTCTTAAAATACATAATTATTTCATAGGGCCATCTGGGCCCAGGTATCTCTATAACACCTGGCATTATAGGGAAGACCTTCTATAACCCCCTCATTAGTTAATCCTGAGTAAAAAAGAAAAAAAGGAATATTCTATTATCACATCTCATTCCCCTTCACTAATTAGTGCACTCAAAGATCTCAAAGTGTAGATCTGTAAGCAAAGGAAGTAGATAATACCTTGCTCCATTTTGGACACCCCCCTCCCCCCTGCAAAAGGAGAATGCATCTCTAATGCATATTAGAGATGGTAGTTTTCCTATTGAAAACGGGGGGGGGGCAGCTAGGTGGCGCAGTGGATAGAGCACCGGCCCTGGAGTCAGGAGGACCCGAGTTCAAATCTGGCCTCAGACACTTAACACTTACTAGCTGTGTGACCCTGGGCAAGTCACTTAACCCCAATTGCCTCACTAAAAGAAAAAGAAAGAAAGAAAACCGGGGGGCTAAATACGGAGCTATCATAGCACCCCAGTTTGGATGCAGATTGAGACCCACAATATCCTACTGCCATCTCCAACTAGCTATAAAGGATGTCTTTTAATAAATCTCCTTTGGACATAAAAGTCTTGTGCATGAATTTCCTTTCCCCCTCCCTAGTGAATATGCTTGGGTTACTCCATACTTATTTGGAGAGATGTTTGCTGCTATTTGAAAGAATTAAAATGGGTAGGAAAAATTGATCAAGTGTCCTATTTTCCAGATTCCTTGAACTCAGGGTACCCTCATTTCAACTACATCTGTGAATGGCCCCAAGTTAGTGACTAAGCAGGAACAGTCAATCTCTCAGAAGACAAGAGGAAATTTCTGCTCTCAATTTTGCTTCCTCTTTTTTGAAGCTGTCTGGACTCTTTGAACTCTCCACTGGACTTCTACCAAGGGATAGTGGAGAGAGTGGAGTCGGGGAGGGGACAATAACCTTCCCCATCTCCAGCACATAGCACATGACAGTCCTTGTCTAGGTGAACTTGAGACTGGATCTCAAATCTCCAGCTGCCTTATCTGCTTTAGACTTCTTTCCTAGAGCATAGGTGACTTAAAAGAAATCTTGAGATGGGTATTTTTAGCCTGGGTGGTCATTGAGAGGTCTGGGTTCTGGTTGCCCAGAAGGAGGTGCATCCTTCAGCTCCGCCCTTCTCAAAGGAGATGCCTTCCACTCAGAGAATGAACCAGGGACATCTGGAAAAATCAGCAGATATGGGTCCTGAATGGACTGCCACTCAGAGCCATCTGAAGATAAATAGAAATCTGTTTAGCTATCTTACAAGTCCCCCAGGAATCTAGAATAGGAATGATGTGTTATTGTTTCATGTTTTAAGTATTTATCAATATTCATTTATGAGTCTTTTATGTTTCAAGCATTTCTTTTGTGGTGGAGGAAATAAATAGTTACCTTATACCTGTTATCTGCTATTTCAAACATTAAATTTTTAGACTCAACCTTGTTTATGTCCAGCCGTTAATGCTTGGGTTATTTTCCATCTACTACTACCTTTTTTTTGGTAGGGCAATGAGGGTTAAGTGACTTGCCCAGGACACAGCTAGTAAGTGTCAAGTATCTGAGGCCAGATTTGAACTCAGGTCCTCCCGAATCCAGGGCCGGTGCTTAATCTACTGCACCACCTAGCTGCCCCCTCATCTACTGTTTATATGTCTCAGATGTAGTGCTATATAAATGTTAAGTAATCTTCTTTTTCTTCTTCTTCTTCCTCTTCATCATCATCACCCCCTAGTTATTTACATGCTGTCTCTCCCATTAGGATGTGAGCTCCTTGAGGCCAGGTGCTGTTTTTTGCCTTCTTATGTATCCCCAGGGCTTAGCACAATGCCTGGCACACAGATGGGGTTTAATAAATGCTTGCTGACTGAGAGACAATTCCCATACTGGTTCTGAGGGAGGTAGGACATTTTGGGTGTCAGAAGCTTGCTAGGCATTGTCTTTGGGAAGAAAATCCCTTTCTCCTCAGCCCCACTTTCAACCTAAACTAGGCTGTACCACACATACCCCCTACACAAAGCCTTCAGAAATCTAGCATCGTGCTTGTTCCTTTCAGAAATCTAACTTGGGTCCTTCCTTTCTGAGCTCACCATCTCTCCTCTTACCTTTATTCTCTCCCTCCTTCATCAGATCCTTGTAAATTAGATGCTATGGCAAATTGCTTCTGAAGCCTCTTCAATTAGGCACTGGCTCTTCTCCCACCTGACGTGTACAACAACTGGAGGACAGTGACCTGTGCTTAGGGAATCTGTGCTTAGGGGGTTCTATTTTAAAACCACAGTGTGACCGAGGTGACAATGAAACTTGCAGAACATGGCCAAGATGCGTCAAGTTACATAAATGTACACGTTTCAATTTGCCCTTGACTTGAAGCTTTTTCTCCAGACTTCAACTAGTTAGAGGGGGGAAAAATGCAAATTAAGAACATGCAGAAATGTAAAGGTTCCCTGGAGGTGGAGGGGGCTGAGCTTTTTAGTCAGGGATCACACTGGCATGACAGCCCACTCCAGCATGCTCCCATGAGCATGGCTCCAGCTGGCCGAGGTACAGGGACAGAAGGGAGATTTCCAGGCATCCTCCTAGAGAGATGGCTGGGGAGGCAGGACCCTGCCTTCCCTTTGGTTTTAATGCTTTCATTTTTTATGTGTAGTCCTTGTTTGGCATTTAAAGCTCTTTATAACCTTTTCCCTTTCTATCTTTCTAGTCTTCTTACTCTTATTTCCCTTCATTTATTCTATGATCCAGCCTTACCTGCCTAATTGCTGTTCCTTGCCCATGACTCTCCATCTCCCCTCCTTGCCCTTGAATTGGCTGTCCCCCATGCCTGGAATGTTTCCCTCCTCATCTCTGCTGCTTCTTAGGACCCCTGGCTTCCTTTAAGTGTCAGCTCAAAGGTCATGGTTCTGCGGGAGGTCTTTCCCAGTAGTTCCTAGAGGTTTCCTCTCTAAGGTTGTTTCTTTTTTTTGTTTTGTTTTGTTTTGTGGGGCAACGTGGGTTAAGTGACTTGCCCAGGGTCACACAGCTAGTAAGTGTCAAGTTGTCTGAGGTCGGATTTGAACTCAGGTCCTCCTGAATCCAGGGCCGGTGCTTTATCCACTGTACCACCTAGCTGCCCCCTAAGGTTACATTTTATCTACTTGATAAATGTTTTTATGTAACTTATCTATTTATATATATATATACATATATATATATGTATATATGTATGTGTGTGTGTGTGTGTGTGTGTATATATATATATATATATATATATATATATATATATATAAAATTTCACCCATTAGAATGTAAGCTCCCTTAAGGCAGGGACTATATTTGCTCCATTAGACTGTGACCTACTTGGCAGAAGGGATTTGTTTTTTGCCTTTGTATTTGCTGTGTTTAGCAGAGTGCCTTGCACATAGTAGGCACTTAAATGCTTATTGACTTTCTTTGTATCTCCGACCCTTAGTATAGTTCCTGGCATGCAATGAGCACTTAATAAATACTTGCTGATTAATTGTTTATTCCTGATCTTCAGCTTTCCATACTAGCTGATGAACACATTTAAGACTTTTGAAAATAAAAGGTATTGAATTCAACACACATAGTCCACTCTAAGATTTTGATTGACTTAAACCCTAATCCCCCACACAATAAGGACATGATTCATTCAAGGATAGAGGATTGGCATAACAGCAGCTCATGTTTCTATAGCATTTGAGGTTTATAAAGTGTTTTCCTCATAACAACCTTGAGAAAAGTATTATTATTATTATTATTATTTTGGTGAGGCAATTGGGGTTAAGTGACTTGCCCAGGGTCACACAGCTAGTAAGTGTCAAGTGTCTGAGGCCAGATTTGAACTCAGGTACTCCTGACTCCAGGGCCGGTGCTTTGCCACTGCGCCATCTAGCTGCCCAGTACAATTATTATTATTTCCATTTTATAGATGAGGAAGCTGATGTTTTCTGGAGTCAATTGACCAAGGTGATATAACTAATAAATGTCTGGCTCAAGTCACTTATCTTCACATTTAGGATTCTTTCTGCTACCCTATTCTGTCTCTCCTCTAAGGTCCAATTCTAAGCCAAAGATTCCATGACTCCATGTTGATGGGTGCAGACTTTGGGCTCCGGCACTGCTGCAAAACTAGTCACTTGCCACTTCTAATCTCTTTGTAATCTGCTTTCTAGCCCCACTACCTTGCAGAAATGACTCTCTTCATGCTTATCGACAATATCTTCACTGCTAAAATCAACAACCTTTTCTCAGTCCTCTTCCTACTTGGCTTTCAACATTGTTGACTGTACTTTTCTTCCAGAAACTCTCTGGATTTTCATGATGTGTCTATCAATAAGCATTTAAGGGCCAACTACATGCTAGGCTCTGGAGATATAAGTACAAAGAATTAAACAATCCTTCCATGAGAAATTTATATTCCAATGGTGAAGACAAGTGTATGTTAAATATGTGTATATTACATTTCACGTATGCTTATATTCATGCTGAATATATGTATTATGTATATGAATATACATAGGGGCAATTAGTGAATCTGGGCAAGTCACTTAACCCCAATTGCCTCATAACCCCCCCCAAAAAAAAACAACAACCCATAAGGGCAGTTAGGTGGTGCAGTTAATAGAAAGCTGAGCCTGGAGTCAAGAAGACTCATCTTCCTGAGTTCAAGTCTGGTCTTCGACACATACTAGCTGTGTGACCATGGGCAAATAACTTAACCCTGTTGGCCTCAGTTTCCTCATCTGTAAAATAAGCTGGAAAAGGAAATGGCAAACCATTCTAGTATCTTTGCCAAGAAAACCCCAAATGGGCTCACAAAGTATCAGACATGACTGAAGTGACTGAAAAACAACATATACATATATATTTTCAGCATAAATATGAAGTACATGAATATAAGCACATGCCAAGCAGTTAAATACAAAGTGGCTTGGGAAGGAGGATGATTATCTGTCTGATTATTTGCTCCCAGTCTCCTTTGGTAGATCATCATTCATTCCTCCCCATTAAGAATGGGCACATTTGGGGCGGCTAGGTGGCGCAGTAGATGAAGCACTGGCCCTGGAGTCAGGAGTACCTGAGTTCAAATCCGGCCTCAGACACTTAACACTTACTAGCTGTGTGACCCTGGGCAAGTCACTTAACCCCAATTGCCTCACTAAAAAAAAAAAAAAGAAAGAAAAAAAAGAATGGGTACATTCTCTAAGGCTCTCCCCTGAGCCCTTTCAATGATCATCTCTATGCAGATAGTCCCCAAATCTGTGTATCCAGCCCTTACGTTTCTCCTGAGGTTTCAGTTTTACATTACCAACTTGCTGCTGGATATCTCCAACTGGATATTCACAAAATCAGACATAATAAGGGACGTTGGAAGTCATCTAGACTAACCCCTCTGATTTTAGATATGGGGAAATGGCAGATAATGTGACTTGTCCAAGGTCACACAGGTCATAAGCATCAGAGACAGGACTTGAATCCATGTCCTCTGCCTCTTGTGCCAGTGCTCTTTCCTCTGGGGTACCTGGAGGCATTTCAAATTCAACATATCCAAAATGGAACTTAGATATTTTCCCTAACTTATCATTCCCCCAAACCTCCTCATTTCTTCTGAGTTGCACCATTGTTCTCCAAGTTACCCAGATTCACAGCTTTGGAGTCATCCTTATTTCTTCCCTTGCTCTCACTCATGTGTGCCTGTGGTGACACTGCTTTTAAGAGAAAGAGGAAGGGGGCAGGTAGGTGGCACAGTGGATAGAGCACCAGCCCTGGAGTCAGGAGTACCTGAGTTCAAATCTGGCCTCAGACACTTAACACTTACTAGCTGTGTGACCCTGGGCAAGTCACTTAACCCCAATTGCCTCACTTTAAAAAAAAGAGAGAGAGAAAGAGGAAGGATCTGAATCCAGATATTCCTGATGTAGAGGGGCAAAGTGATGCAGGGGTTAATAATAATTGATAATAATAGCACTTTAAGGTTTGCAAAACACTTTATGTCTTCTCTCATTTGATCCTCCTAACAGCCCTGTGAGTAAGGTGCTATTATGATACCCATTTTATAGATAAGGAAACATGCTTAGAGAGGACAAGTGACTTGCTGAGGTCTTAAAGCCTAATAGCTATTCACGTCCTGCCTCACACACATTGGCTTTGTGACCCTTGGCAAATCATTTAACCAGTTAGTGCTCTAGAGTAACCAAGATTAGAATTTGCATAGAAGGTGCCAACCTACCTTGGTAGAAGGAGTTTCTTCATCTGACTGTTCCTTATACCAATAAAAATAGTCCCTATCCTGGCAGCTAGAGGGCACAGTGGATAGAACACTAGATTTAGAGTCAGGAAGACCTGAGTTCAAATTTAGTCTCAGACACTTACTAGCTGTGTGAGCTTGGGCAAGTCACTTAATCCTATTTGCCTCAGTTTCCTCATATGTAAAATGACCTGGAGTAGGAAATGACAAACCATTCCAGTATCTCTCTGCCAACAAAATCCCAAAGGGGAACACGAAGAGTCAGACACAACTGAAATGAGGGAACAACAGTCCCAATCAACAGTCCTGATGCCAAAGTCAGTGCTTGATCAACTTTGCCACGCTTATTCTATGACTCATCTCAATCCTTCAGTCCCACATCTCTAGCCCCAGCCCACAGCTCTGGATCCTGACAGAAAAGTCAAGCCTTTTTGCTCACCTTTTGACCAAACTCGAGGGTATGTGAACATCAGCTAATGATCCTGGGGATGTGTTTTGCTACTATCCAGGGGAAGATAATATATCTGAACTCTTCCTCCACAGCAATTTCCCCAGCTTCTAATGAGCTTCTTTTCATCCCGAAGCTTTCTTCATTGCAAGAGTTCTGGCTGTTGCTGATTAAAACCTGCTCCTGCCCAAAGCAAGCTATGAGACACTGTCCTATATCCTCTTTTATTAAAATTTGGCAAACGGGTGTAAAATGAAGATAAAACAAATTCTCTCCTCATCCTTTCATGGATGAAGATATTTAATTATCTGAAACCAAGATAAACAGGCAGGATGTGTAGTGGCCATATGACGCAAAGAAGCAAAGGCAGGCATCCAGGAGCTAGCAAATGGAGTTATTAAAAGCTAATGATGTGATTCAGCATTGGAATTAAGGGTGAGAAAATGAGTCTGAAGTTATTGACTTTATCAGTAAAGTTCTCCCCTGTAGTCGGGTAGCACTGGCGAGAGAGAGAGAGAGAGAGAGAGAGAGAGAGAGAGAGAGAGAGAGAGAGAGGACTAGGCAATAGAAACAGCACATAGAGGAAGGAAGAAAAAAAAAAGCTCTAAGTTCTGGGGCTCTCCTAGTCATTATTTCCTGCAACAGAGAAATATTGAGATTGCTAAGAAGTTTATTACCTTGCTGAGGGCAGCCAGATGAAGTTTATTAACTGGCCAAGTTGTAAGAAGGGAATCTTTGGGAAGCTGTCCCTCAATTGACCTGACACACAACAATTACTTCATCAGTGGAGACACTGGACAAATCATTTAACTTCTATCTGCCTCAGTTTCTTTTTTTTTTTACATTTATTTTATTTTTATTTTATTTTTGTGGGGCAATGAGGGTAAAGTGACTTGCCTGGGGTCACACAGCTAGTGTCAGGTGTCTGAGGCCAGATTTGAACTCAGGTCCTCCTGAATCCAGGGCCGGTGCTTTATCCACTGTGCTACCTAGCTGCCCCTGCCTCAGTTTCTTAATCTCTAAAACGGGGATAATAATAGCACCCACCAAATAGGACTACTGTGAAGATTGAATGAGATAATATTTGTAAAGCACTTTGTAATCCTTAAAACACACAGCTATCATGATAACCAATCGTGTAAGACTCAGACCCGAAATCACTTGTGCATACAATTCAATTCAGCAAACTTTAAGTGGCTAATATGGGCTAGGCCATGAGGAGACAAAATCAACCATGAAATAATCCCCATCCTTAAAGATCTTACAGCCCAATTGGAAGGACACATGTATACAGAGAAGTAAATGTAAAGGAATACAAAGGAATTTGGGGGGGGGCAGAATAAAGAGGAAAGAATGTCCTGAGACTGCATCAGTTGAATATGTGAAAAAGATTAGTATGAATTCGAATGGGAGAGGCAGGTGGGGAGCCATGTTATGGGAAGGCTTTCAGTGCCAGGCTGAGGATTTTACATTTTATCTTAGAGGCAATAGGGAGCCAAGAAGGATTTTTTAGTAGGGAGTTGATGTCGTCAGATTTGTGTTTTAAGAAAACATATGAGGCAGCTAGGTGGCACAGTGGATAGAGCACCAGCCCTGGATTCAGGAGGACCTGAGTTCAAATATGATCTCAGGCACTTGACACTTACTAGCTGTGTGACCCTGGGCAAGTCACTTAACCCCCATTGCCCCACACAAAACAAACAAACAAACAAACAAAAAGAACTGGGTTTTGGAAGAAAACATATGTAACTAGGTGGGCACCCCCACACACTGGCTGCAGGAATATATATTTATAAACAGGTACTTGTCATTTGCTGAGGTAAGAATTTGGTCTTTGGAGACTATTTCAGGCTTGGTATTGCTTGGTTAGAAGCCTCATCACTGTGACCTGAGGGATGGTGCCCAGTATGGATATGATACAGAGAGGTCCCAAACCCAAGGCATGGTGGGCCTGCTGGGGCAGGACCCTTTTGATGTCTATTTCACAGGTATCATTAAGGCACTGGACAAAGTGCCAAAACACCACTAGAAATCCCTGTCAGTGATACTTTAGCTTCTGGTGACCCAACTTATCCTGTTTACCCTAAATCCAGGTGAAAGAGAAGCAAAGACAATAAGGGATCTACGAATGTCTTTAATGTCCCTTATAAGCCACCTAGTCACCTTTATTAAAAGATGATGGAAGGAGGGGAGGTAGGAAGAGAAGTTGGAACACAAAGTTTTTTTTTTTTAAATGATGTCAAAATTCGCTTTTACATGTAATTTGGAAAATAAGTCTAAAATTCAAAAAAGAAACAAACAAACAAAAAGATGATGGAGGGGGGCACCTAGGTGGCACAGTGGATAAAGCACCAGTCCTGGATTCAGGAGGACCCAAGTTCAAATTTGGCTTCAGACACTTGACACTTACTAGCTGTGTGACCCTGGGTAAGTCACTTAACCCTCATTGCTCCCCCCCCCAAAAAAAAAAGATGATGGAGAAGAAAGACCAAAGCCAGCAAAGAGGAAGAACCAGTAGGCTGGAGGAAGGGGATCTCTGGGAGAATAATTCTAAGGTCAGGCAGGGAGCAGGAGGCATGTGAGACTCTCTCATGTCACTGAGTTAATTCTTAGAGGACCATGCTTGGAACCAGAGAACATCTATATCTATGAAGCTTTCATCTGACTCATCACATCTCCATGGGCTGAAAAGTGTTAGTCTGATTCTTTAGCAGTAGGCTGCTATAAGCCAATCTTATTCTGGTAATTCACAACAGAGTTGATTGGGCAGGAGCTGTCAGCATTTCTATTACTGCCATCCTCTGCTGCCCCTGCCTCCAAAGGCTTAGTACAAACAGTAAGTCTAAATTCTGTGGTTGAAATCTCTATACTTCAACCCTTCAAGGCACTGTAATTCTGTCTATGTGAGTATTCCTTCCACTGGCCCAGGTTATAATCCCTCCAAGTCTTCCTAGAGCATCTTCAAGAGGTGTTGCTCTCTCCCTTCATCCCCACACCAAATTCATGACCTGCTGGCTAGCTTTCTGGTGATAATGACTCCCTCCACATTTAGCACATCAGAGGCGCCTAATACATGTTTCTTGAACTTAATTGAATGACATAGATGGGTCCTCATGTGACAGGCACATGGTCCATCCCTTGGACTGGACTTGAAGCCTCTTCAGCTTGAGTAGAACCTGGCAAAGGTTCAGTTTCATTGGCATAGTCTCCATGAATCCAAAGTCCCTGAGTTCCATGATATGGCATCAGAAGAGGACTTTTGAGGAGGTTGAATAGATGTAGATAGATAGGTCGGTAGAGATAAATGATGAGAGAGAGAGGAAGGGGAGAGGGAGGGAGGGAGGGGGAGAGAGAGAGAGAGGATAGACAGGTAAAATGGCAGAGAGAAAAGCAGACAAATAGAAAGACAGACCAAAAGATAGACAGATAGAAAGACAGGCAGGTAAGCAGAGAGACAGACAGAAAGACAAAGAGGTAGGCAGGCAGAGAGACAAGAAAAATAGAGGAACAGAAAGATAGGTAGACAGATAAATAGACAGACAGATAGACAGACAGTGGATATATCTACTTAATCCAAAGGGACTCATCTGTAGTTACTTTTCCCTTTTCTAACCTATCAGAGAAAGCCAAAAAAATAGTGCAAATCTCCCTTGTTTGTAGGCATGAAGGTTCTCCTTTTAGTCCTTTGGAACACAGTTAAAGACATATCTCTTTTCCCTTCCTATGACAATAAAATGGAGTGGTTGGTCTTTTACCTACAAGGCTATTCAACTTATTCTAGGATAAAGCAATCCTAAGGAGAGAACAGTACTGTGCATGACCCAGATTGGCTTTGCCAGCTTGCTTTTCACCCTGCCAGGTCCCAAATGAAAAATGGCAATTTCCCTGGAAAGCCCATCCATCCTTCCTAGGTACTGCTGAGCATGCAATCTGTCCAATCAGGCCCTCTTCATTTTCAAAGAAATTTAAACCACTAAGTATCCCATGAATATGTGCCCTGCCCCCCCACTCCCAGTCTTTCCATCTCTCGTGGTATCATTCATACCATTTCTGATTGGCTGGGTCTTTGTACTGCTTATTCTGGTACTTACATAAACCTGAGTTCTGATTCCCTTCTGACTAAGACTTCCCGAAGACGTTGAATTTTTGCCATCTCCAACTCAATCTCCTCTGGCATCATGGTTGTCTCAGCCATGGAAATGATGTCAAGTTGATCTGTGCAGACAAAAGGAACACAAGACATGTAAGCCAGGTTACGCCAAATTATATAGCATTTTGCAAACCCCCAAAGCACCATGGAAACATGGACACACAAGACCTCAGAAAAAAGCTAGCTGAATCCCTGACTGCTATAGAATGCTCAGTATTTAGTGCCTGATACAGAGTAGGTACTTAATAAATATTGATTGATTAATTTATAGGTCCTGGAAAAATAGTAGCTACTTGCTAGGATCCACGTAAACTGAAAATGGTCAGTAGGTCAGTCAACAAGCATGTATTAAGCACTTAGTATGTCTTCAAGGAACCTAGAATTCTAATGGGGAGGACAATACATAAGAGGAAGCTGAAAGGAGGGAAGGAAAGGGGGAGGCAGATGGAGAAGTTGGGAAAAGTGTAATCCAGTGGAAAATGAAGAGATGGCTAGGCCCTCTTAAATGGAGGTTCTGGGAGGAGTCAACCAATCAGAGGGTAGGGCTTCAGGGGCTTAAGGGTATTTCTGAGGTGTGAGTTCCAGGGCTGAAGGGATCTTCCAGGATAAAGAAGTTTCTGTTGGCATGATAAGGAAAACCAGCCTGATGGGAAATGAAGGGGTGACATATTTCTTTGAAAGACTAGAAACCAGGGGCAGCTAGGTGGCACAGTGGATAGAGCACCAGACTTGGATTCAGAAGGACCTGAGTTCAAATCCAGCCTCAGACACTTGACACTTACTAGCTATGTGACCCTGGGCAAGTCACTTAAGCCTCATTGCCCTGCAAAAAACAAAAACAAACAAACAAAAACAGACTAGAAACCATTACAAATTAAGACCACAGCTAGTCCCCCAGCTGATGGAGGGATGATGTTAATCAATCAACAAACACTTAAAATTTTTTAAACATTTGTATTTAAAGTTTTGAGTTCTAAATTCTATCTATCCCTCCCTCCTTCCTTTCCCTACCCCTCCCTGAAACAGTAAGCAATCAGATATAGGTTATACATGTGAAATTATATAAAAATTATGTAAAACATTTCTATAATAGTCATTTCAACAAGCGCTTTTTTTTTTTGCTTTCTTCTTTTAACTTATAATGAAAGGGATGGGCACAGAAAGAGCTCTGAGTACAAATTCAATTAGATTTTACTATGAGGATTCTTTTATACAGAGGATCAACCAAAATCAAAAGGAACAATTGCATCATGCTGCTTGGCTACACCAAGAACACATGGGGGTGCAAGAATATATGGGAGTACAGAAAAATTCAATAAAGAAACATATGGGGTTTTTTGTTTTGGTTTTGTTTTGTTTTGTTTTTGCAGGGCAATGAGGGTTAAGTGACTTGCCCAGGGTCACACAGCTAGTTAGTGTTGTGTCTGAGGCTGGATTTGAACTCAGGTCCTCCTGAATCCAGAGCCAGAGCTCTATCCACTGCGCCACCTAACTGCCCCAGAAACATATGTTTTTACAAAGATATATGTGATATAGAATACAGACAATTAAAGTAGTAGTGATGACATACAGTACAAGCAATTAACTACAGTTAAGAAACATCTGTTTAAATAGGCTATATAGTACAAGAGAGCTTTTCCACAGATAGGCATTGTTATCCATTTTGCTTCCTTAGCAAACAACAACAGCCCTGTAATATCTGAAAACCAAGATGGATTTACTTAGATTCAATGTTAGTTAAAACTCCATTTCACATCCTATCACCTACCATGTGGTGCCATTTCCCCCAAGTCCTTTGACACCAGCCCCCACTGCAGCACACTCCTCAAGCTGTTCCTTCCCCTCCCTTAAAGTGCTCCATGCACTCCATCCCAAATGACCTAACCCACTTCTGGGGCTTCCCCATCAAATCTCCCTTTCCATTCAATGCATTAAAGCCCAGCTAGTTGTTGGGATCAGAGCAATCTCACAGAATTAATTCAAACTAAGAAGGGAATTCTTGATAACCTTTTAATCCTCTCAAAGGTATTCCTATTTTTAGAAGGGAGTGCTCATTAACCCAGAAGAATCTTTAGATGGAAGAGTTATGAGCAATACAAAGTGAAGAAAAAAATTTTCAAGCAGGGTTGAGAAAGATACTCTTGGGCAGTCCAGTCAGTTCAGCCTGAGAAACTAGGGTCAGCTCCCCAAAGCCTGTTTGCTTTTCACAGGCTCTTTCCTTCCTCCATTTCCCAAGTACAATGTTTTCTAAAAGATCCAGGGTTTTTTTCCACTATAGTTCTCAAGGCATTGGCAGAAAGGATTTTTATGGGAAGTAAGGAGGATGTGTGGAAAAAGGAATGGGGTTTGGGGGGAACTCGGGGGGCACAAAGGCATTAGTAGCCCTTTGTATGAGTGGATTATTTATAATTCAAACCTTTTTTAGTTGGCCAACAAACGGTTATTAAATGCACAGGCACTGTGCTAAACACTGACTTTTAAAGTCAGGGACTGCCCATACTTGTTCACAGCATTGATCAAAAATGCTTTGTCCTGATGATCCATCATTGAAATGATAATTTCATTTTTGCTTCAAGCATTTATTGTTTAGTGGGATTATCTTTGGATCCAAAGCAGAAAGTCTCATGGTACCTGGTTTCCCATCACAGTTTGGATGGAAAACATTTTGGTTCTTATTCTCTTTGTCCAAAGCTTCAAACTTTGCCCAAATGATCAATCCTGCAATATACCAGCCAACGCTTAGAGCTAGCAATGCACTAACACAATCTTTCCCTTTTTTCTTCATTTTATATCATTCATTTCAGTGGTACAGATGCGGTAAATGGCACCATACCCTGGAAGTGGGGTGTGGAATAAGGATAATTAATCAGTCCTTGTGGGTTGGAACTCTACCTCAACCCCCCAGGGGGAAGGTAAAGATGGCATTGCCTGACTTCATTTGTTGAAATGAAAACTTGGCTGAGATTTGAGAATGGGGACTGGGCTGACTCTGATGAGGAATCTTGAGGAAAGGTACTTCTTTGCTCCTAGTGAAAGGGTATAATAGTCTAGAGCTCAAGAATTACATATATAAAGGGTAGAGGCAGTTTGGCAAAGTGGTGAGCTGGCCTTGGTGCTAGGCAGACCTAGGTTCAAGTCCTGTTTCTAACACAAGGTGATTGTGGGGCACTGAGCAACTCACTTAACCAACCTCTTAGTGCTCTAGGGAACTCTCTGACACTGTAAATTGCATAGAAAGTGACAGCTTGCACTAGTAGAAGTTGGAAGTTTCACCTGGAAGTTTCTTATTTCAAAGGAATCCCAGTTGCAATCCTTATCTCTATCATCTTAGCCATGACCATGCTACCTACACAGTCCAGAACTCTGAAACTCCTTTCTTATCAACATCACTTCCTATCAATTCATCTTTCCCTCTACCTTATTTCACCTGCTTTTGTGTGTTCTTTTCCCTTAAAGCTTGAAAGTCAAAGGAGCTTCTCTATAAGCAATTAAAACCCGCTAAGTGCTGAAAGAAAGAAAAAATATTTCTGAAAACATATCTCTTGTTGGTAAAGGCAGACTAGGAGCTCAAGAACCTAAATCAAAGGCAAGTTGCTTTGATGTTCCACCAAAGAAACTCTATAAGGCCTGTACCTACATAAAGATACCAGAGCATCATCTCTATAGTCTCTAATCTCAGTCTTTTGGAAGTTGTCCACGTATTTCCAGAAGCTGAGTCATTTCTGGGGGAAAGAGACAATGGAGCCCATCTCCCTAGCCTAATGGGTCACATTCAGGAAGTACATTCTTCCTTATCAGCCTCCTCAGATGATGTCTGAGAATTCCTGAGGTGAGTGGCTCACTATGAATTGTTACCAGGCTGAGAGAGTTTGTCTAAAAATCAGGACTGAGACTATCTCAGAGTGGAGGGACTTGGGACAGGACTGGAAAGTTTCTTCAAATTTCTGAATAGAAGGGGGCAGCTAGATGGCGCAGTGGATAAAGCACTGACCCTGGATTCAGGGGGACCTGAGTTCAAATTCGGCCTTAGACACTTGACACCTACTAGCTGTGTGACTCTGGGCAAGTCACTTAACCCTCATTGCCCAGAAAAAAAAAAAAGGGAAATTTCTGAATAGAGCAAAAGATTGGGCCTGAAGTCTGTTCACATCACTCAAAAATGGCCTTGGGTCATTGACTCGCTGGTACATAAAGAAAGGACAAGTGCCTCAGACTATTCTACTACAGTTAGAGCCACTGAGGAAAGTCCCCTGAGAAGCTATCTCTGTACTTTCTCTGAAAGGCTTATCTACCTGTTAGTATCACTTCAATTCAACAAACATTTATTAAGATCCTACTGTATGCCTGCCACTGTGGAAGAAATACAAAGAAAACAGAAAATACCATCTCTAGTTATAAGGAACATACAAGCTAGATGGGAAGGAATAAAGGCAAGGCAAAAGAAGTCAAAACACATTTATTAATCGCCTACTATGCACCAGGCACTGTGCTAAGCCCTGGGAGCTTAGTAAGGACAATAAGAGTAAGAATCATTAAATCTGAGGAAGGGTACAATTGGAAATTAGTCAATCAACTAATCAATAAGTATTTATTAAGTACCTATTATGTATCAGACACTGTACTTGGTGCTGGAAAAAGACAAAAAATGTCCCTGATCTCAATTCTCAAATGGATCTCTGATACCATTGAGTGGGATGCTATCCACAGTCTTCAGCATGCATTGCAGAAAAACAGTGACTCACAGAATCAAAAACAGAGTTGGAAAGAAGCTTAGGGATCATCTAATCTAACTCATACCTGAAAAAATATAATTTCCACAACATACATGAAAAATGGTCATCCAGACTTTGTAGACCTCCAATGAGGAGTTTACTACAATCTTCCATTTGTTGTTCAGTTTAATCTGACTCTTTGCAACTCCATCTGGGGTTTTTTTAGCAGAGATGCTGGAGTGGTTTGCCATTTCCTTCTCCAGCTCATTTTATAGATGAGGAAACTGAGGCAAAAAGGGTTAAGTGACTTGCCCCAGGTCACACAGTAAGTGTCTGAGGCCAGATTTAAACTCAGGAAGACGCCAGGCCCAGTGCTCTAACCATTATACTACCTAGCTGCTCCACAACCTATCACTTCCACCTCCTGAAACTTATAGGATCACTGATCTAGACCTGGAAGGCATATCAGTTGCTATCTAGTATGACTCTTTCATTTCACAGATGAGGAAATTGAGGAGAAGTGACTTGCCCAAGACTTCACAGGTGACAGGCTGACTCCAGACAGTGTTCTTTCTTCTATATCCTACTGTCTTCCCAGTTATAGGCTAGGCTCAGAATTAAGTTGAAAAGAGCAGACAGGATTGCATTTGAAAAGTTCTACAACAATTTCAACAATCCAAAGCTGTTCCCTAAAAAAAAAAATCTCATTTTTTCAATACTAATATCAATCCATTAATAAACATTTGTTAAGTGCCCACTTTGTGTCAGGCACTGTACTAAGCACTTGGAGATATAAAAAGAGGCAAAAGTCAGCCCTTCCCCTCAAGGAGCTTACAATCTAATGAAAAACTCACAATCTCTTTTTTTTTAAAAGCTCACAATCTATGGTGATTCTTTAGGTGTAGAGGCCCTGGAACCAGCTGTGAAACTCCTTTATAGAAGATACAAAAGTTGCTCAAATATGAAGATTTTGTTCTAACACTGATGATGTCTCCTGAACAAGTGAAATTCTCTTGACAGGGTCAGCTCTTTACAAGGCTGTCCTGAATATCCTGAGTTAACCCTACCTTGTTAATAAAGTTAAAGATTGCTTAATACCTAACTGAACTTCCATTGATGGTGAAATTGACACCTGATACACCCTTAGCCATAATCTTTAAAAGGAGGGTTGGGGGAACAAAGAAAAAGGATTGTTGCTAGAGAGGAATGCAGAGGTGATGGGACAGAGCATCCAGAGAGGAGCCAGGTTTTGGTGGGGGTGGGGGGAGAGGCAGACAGTGTTTAAAGCAACCATGTGGCTTTCCTTTGGCGTCAGGAAGTGACGTTTGTTTGTGGGAGAAAGAGGGGGTAAGGCTGATGCTTTCGCTCTCTTTCGTCAGGACTCTGATGGAGAGGGGAGCAAGAAATGTACTCTCCCTTTAATAGATAGATGAATCTAGGCCTTTCTCTTTCTCTTCACCAAATTCTTATTCTCCTTAATAAATACTTAAAAGTCTAACTCTTGCTAAAGCTCATAATTTATTGGTGACCACTCATTAGATATTTTAGACAGACTAGCTAGAATTTTAGCCCCTTACAGAGCCAAGATGTAGCAAGCTTCACTCACTCCTTGGTCCTGTATTTTACAGCACCCTTTTGCCCTTTTATTGAGGGCCCCCTCCCCCGAGAGTTTTTGTTTATGCAGATTATATCGATCAATATTTACCACATTAGTAAAAATGGTATCCACCAACAGAGAGAGAAATGATGCAAATTGAAGTATAATTTTTTTCATTTTCTTTATTTTTCTTGCTTTTTTGCAATAGGGATAATACAGAAATATGTTTTGCATGATTTCATATGTGTAATTGATATATTGCTTGCCTTCTCAATGGATGGAGGAGGGACTGGAGGGAGGGAAAGAATTTGGAACTAAAATTTTAACAGAATCTTCAAAATAAGTAAATAATAAATTGGAAAAAACACATTAGAAATTTAGACATCTTAGTAAAATTGTTTTGACTTAAAATTAAGTTTTATTTTTTGCAATTACATTTAAAGGCAATTCTAACATTCATTTTTAAAAAAACTTTTGATTTCCAAATTTTCTCCATCCCTCTCTTCCCTCCCCCTTCCCTAAGACAGTAAGCAATTTGATATAGGTTATATGTGTGCAATCATCATTTCTTTTTTTTTTTGCAGAGCAATTGGGGTTAAGTGACTTGCCCAGGGTCACACAGCTAGTAAGTGTCTGAGGCCGTATTTGAACTCAGGTACTCCTGAATCCAGGGCTGGTGCTCTATCCACTGAGCCATCTAGCTGCCCCTGTGCAATCATCATTTTGACTTTGAAGACCCTCTGAAAGGGTCTCAGGGAGCCCCAGGAGTTCCCAGAGCAGAATTCTAGAACCACTGTTCAGAGGAACCAAACTGGTCTTTGAACTGTATTTGTACTGTGAGTTTTGAAGATTATACAGATCTGGGGGACAGAGAATGGCTCTTTATCAACCCCAAGTTCTTTCCCGTTTCTTGGGAACCACAGCCAGGACAGTGCTATATTTTTGAAGAATAGATTTCTGGGAAAATGTCAGACATAGTAGCCTGGTGTTCTGTAACTCCAAGGATGTCAACAATAAGACAAGGACTCCCTATTTGACAAAAACTGTTGGCAAAAATGGAAACTAGTCTCATAGAAATTAAGTTTAAGCCATCATTTTACATTATATACATCACAACAAATTCCAAGTGGATATTTGACCTAAATTTAAATGGTCATAGCATAAAAATGAAAATAGAGGAGAATATAAGGAGGACCCTTGTGTAATATGTCTGGGGGAGAATTGTTAATTAAACAAAGAATAGAGGAAATCATAGGCGATAAAATGGATATTTTTGCTTATATAAAATTGTAAAGGTTTCACGTGAACAAAATCAATGTATGTAGAATAATTAGAGGAGTTAAATGGTGTGTGTATGGGGAAATTATTACAGCAAGTATCTTTAAAAAGGATATATAAAGAATTGATACAACCAGATCCATTCCCCCAACAGATAAGCTGTCAAAAAGAATGAACGTGCAGTTTTCAAAAGAAGGAATACAAACTATCAATAACCATATGAAAGAATGCTCTGATTCACTAATTATTAGAGAAATGCAAACCACAAATATCCAAGAAGTTCTTCCTAATGTCTAACATTTCCAAAGAAGGTTCTTAACCATTGGGTGAATATTTGGATTGCATGCTTGGGTAATGGATACCTTGGTTCATTTCTTTTTTCTTTTCTTCTTTCTTTTTGGTCCTGAATATTGTTTACTTTTAATGCTCTAATGCCAAACATCCCCAACTCTTGATTATTATTTAAACATCTTAGAGTGTGAAAAGTTCCTGAGGTTGTACAGAATCAATCTTGCTTTCTACCTGTAAGCACAATGTAATCCAATCAGACAATTTTAGGACAGAGGGTAGGTTTAGCTCTTCTAGACTGATTCATTCATTTTTTGAAGACTGCTGATAACACATCAGATTGTTTCAGTTTTGTTTGTTTTATCCTCAGCTAATCTCCCAGTAAAGCTAATTTATTCCCAAACATTATATTATAGAGTGTTTGTTTGTTTCCAAAAGAATTACTTTCTTATCATAATGAATAGAATGGTAAAGAGCCCTTTGCTTTTACTGAATTACTATTTCCAAGGAAAATAAAGTAACTGACTGGAATTCAGCTGCTTATGATGTCTGTCCTTTCCTCTATTTACCTCATTAAGTATGGCTCATGGGAATCTAGAACAGCTTTTTGAATTCTACCAGAAATTCAATTAACAGGGAGGGCAAGAGGTAAGGAAGGTGGATGTACATAGTAATCAAAAGGAAGAGGGACAATAAGAATTCAGTCGGGGTGCCCTTCTTAGAAGTTGCACTAAGGATTGACTACACTGGCCAGTGAGAGCCTTGTTTGTTTCACATAACAATGATTTTGTTCCTTCTGCTTATCACTTTTAGGTGTTGCAGTGAATAGAGTACCAGGCCTGAAGTCAGGAAGACCTGAGTTCAAATACAGTCTCAGAAACTTGCTGTGTGACTCTGGGCAAGTCACTTAACCCCTGTTTGCCTCCATTTTCTTACTTGTAAAATGTGGATAATAATAGCACCCCTCTCCCAGGGTTGTTGTGAGGATCAAGTGAGATAATAATTGAAAACATTTAGCACAGTGCCAGACACATAGTAAGAGGTATATAAATATTAACTATTATTGTTATTCGAATGCATCTGACTATTTTTCTGTGGCCCCAACAGTTTTTCCCCTATCTTTTGAAAAAAAAAAACAACCAAATTCTGCTAATAAAATATGCCCATCTTTGTGATCCTTAGGTCAATGTTTGCACAATGATGCTTTCCCAGAACAGAGACCAGGAAAAGCCAGAGCCAAGGGATCCAGCCATCCCTTCAATAGAACAATCAAATAGTTTTTGACAACCATCTCTGTACCCAGCATCATACTAGGCATCACAGGTGGAAAACATTTTCAGCACTCAAGTAACTTAGAAAATTAGCAAGGGGATTGGAGAGTGAACATCCAAGAAACAATGAGGAATGAAGACAGAACTATTTATATTAGCATTATATACTGATAGAATAAATTATTACATTTTGAAGTGTGAGACAATTAGAGAATAGTACTGTATTAAGAAGGTGCTAATTGGATTTTATAAGACATTAAGTGAAAAAAGAATTCAATGAAGGAAGAGATGAATGTGGGCTAAAGTCATCAGGGAAGTAGTTATGTGAGTTGTGCCTTCAAAAGTGAACAAAATAGGAAAGATGGTATGAACTACAGATAGTAGAAGCAGTTTAATTAAAGGTAAGGAGATTTGGAAGCAAGCATGGTATATGAGGCGGGGTGGGCTTTGACAAAGGGACTAACCTGGCTAAATATAGAATTCATGGTGGTTATGATGGGGAAAAATTTGGTTAAGTAAATTTGGGCCAAGAGTACAAAGGGTTTTAAAAGTCACATAAGAGTTTAGGGCTTAATACTGTAAACAAAAGGTAGTCAAGATAGAAAGTAGGTTCATGAGCAGAGGAATGATTTGAAGTTCCCTGTTACTATCAAAGGCTGCACCATACTCTCAGTTACTCAAATTTATAGCTTTGGTTTTATCCTAAACACCTCAAAACCACTTACCCCATATATCCAATCTTATTTTTACCTTCACAACATCTTTACTGTCCATCCCCTTTTCTCCACTCACACTTTATCTGTATCCCCACTACTTAGAACAACATCTGGTACATTTATTGTTATTGAGTCATTTCAGTCATGTCTGACTCTTTGTGACCCCATTTGGGGTTTTCTTGGCAAAGATACTGTAGTTGCTTGCTATTTCCTTCTCCATTTCATTTTACAGATGAAGAAAATGAGGCAAACAGGGTTACGTGACTTGCCCAGAGTCACACAGCTAGTAATAATAATAATAGTGTATGCGGCCAGAGTGGAACTCAGGAAAATAGGTCTTCCTGATTCCAAGGACCACCTAGCTGCCCCTCCTGGCACACAGTAAGTGCTTAATAAATGCATATTCACTGACTAACCATAAATGCTTGTTAAAAGATTGAATGATTGGGGCAGCTAGGTGGTGCAGTGGATAGAGCACTGGCCCTGGATTCAGGAGGACCTGAGTTCAAATCTAGCCTCAGACACTGGACACTTACTAGCTGTGTGACCCTGGGCAAGTCATTTAACCCCAATTGCCTCACCAAAAAAAAAAAAAAAGACTGAATGATTGATTGAAGGCAAAAGAAAAAAATTGAGAAAAGATTGAAAAGTCTAGAGAGAAAGGGAATAAATGTAGGAATGAAGGTTATCAAGAAACAAAAAAGGGATAGAGGAGAGAGCATAATGGAGTGATTGGCTTTGGAGAAGAACAGGGCATATTTCTTCATCTACAGCTGAATATGTTGAAGAGAAGAAGAGTATAGATGAAAGAGCTCACACCTCATTTCCTCAACTTTTTCAGTAAAATGGGAGGTACAAAGCTTTCAGTATCCTCACTTGTAAAATGAGAGGTTGGGGTTACATGCTAAAGTCCCATCCAACAATATTCCTCAAACTCTGCTCCGTGGACTCCTGGAGTTCCACATGAAGTGAATAGGGGTTCTGTGGCAAAATAGGCTGCTGCTCTCCTTTTCCTCTAACATATTAAATATGAAATATCTATAACAAAAATTATTTATAAAATTTAGATAGGAAATATTCGTTTTACTTTTATGTCTTGGTCTATTTTATTACTTATTATGCATAAATTTTGTTTATTATAGTTTCTTTCAATTTATAATGGATAGTTTTGTATATGCTAAATCCAGTTTCATTTGATTACTTGGTGAGTGGTTGTTGTACCCTTTAAAGAAACAAAAGGAACAATATTAACAACATTTTTATATTTTAATTTTAAGTTTCATCACGAAAGACAAAGCAGTGGATTGGCTATGTAGGAATTTAAAGGAATAACAGGTTGACCATCCTGAAACTGCACTGTTACTCATGAAATGTAAAAAAAGCCAGATCTTCAGCACATTGGGTGGATCCTTGGTGAAAGAATGTAACTGTCAATCAGTGAGAATGTATTATGTTCCATTATCTGCCAATTACTCTGCTAGGCACTGAATGAATTAAAGTATTGTGGTAAAAATTATTTGTGGTAAAAAAATTATTGGAGTTTTAGCTGACTCATTTGGGAGGGGCCACACCTGGCCCACCCTGAAGTTACGTATGCTACTGAGGTCAGAAGGAAAACTCTCCATAGGCAGTTTTGAAGGACCTCCCCTTTTGGGGGAGGGAGACCAAAAGCTCTCTGAGGGGAGGAGAGCCTCTTCCAGAATGCTCTTGCGCTCGGCTGTTGGCTCCTCGGTCTTCTCGGTGATGCAAGAAAGCTAGCAGACTTTCCAGGTATGGTCGGTTAAGAGAATTTATCTGTATTTCTTTTTTCCTATTTCCTTATCTTTGATTTTTATTAATTTCACCTTTGTTGTTTAATTAATTCCCAAGTAATAAAATCTGATCCTTTTGTGGAAAAGAAGCTGTAAGGCTCCTTTCTTATTGGCCTGGGAGAAATATCTAAAAGGGCAGTTCGGAGGGGAGGGAGCTTCGAACCTAGAGGTCCCTCATTATTTCCGGGACCCCAATATTTTGGCAAGTCACCCAATTAATGCTCCACATATTAAATTTCGGCCCCTACAGTTTTTATCCAAAGGGGATGTTGTTATTGTTTATTGTTTTCAGTTGTGTCTGACTCTTTGTGACCCCAGCTGGAGTTTTCTTGGCAAGGATACTGGAGAGGTTTGCCATTTCCTTTTCCAGCTCATTTTACAGATGAGGAAACCAAGATAAACAGGGTTAAGTGACTTGCCCAGGGTCACACAGCTAGTAAGTGTCTGAGTTCACATTTGAATTCAGAAAGATGAGACTTCCTGACTCCAGGCCCTCTATCCACTGTACCACCTAGCTGCCCCCATTCCATGGGGATACAAAACCGCAGCAGTTTACAGAAAAACATAGACAAAAATCACACAGGATTAGAAGATGGGTTGTGAGAACCTACCTTAATGAGATTAAGGTCCTTTGAAGTATAATCTTTAATTTTAGATGAAAAGGTTAAAGTATTTTTGCAAGTAATTTAAATAATAAACCTATTTTTCATTTTTAAAAGTTCTATGCTTTTTGGGAAAAAAAACTTTTTGTATATTATTGTTTGGGGGTTGTTGCTTTTTAAAGAAACATTGTAAATCATGAAACAAGGTCCCTAAAGCCTTGCAACCCAAAGGGACCAGAAGATCTTACTGTACTCCTGCAAGCATATTTCCAAAGTCTTATTCCAAGGTCTGAGGAATTACATAGGTAGAAGCAGTATGGTACCACGGAAGGAACACTTCTTCTAGAGTCAGAGAAGCTAGGTTCAAATCTAGCCTAACACACCTATGACCTGTATGATCTTGAGCAAGTCAAGGACCTCAATGGTGCTGAGTTTCTTTATCTGCAAAATGAGGGAAGTTGGATGAGGTCTCCCCTGAGGTTACTTTCACCTCTAGGTCTATAATGCCAAGACACAGGCTGAGATCCCTGCTCTGCAGCCAAGTCTTCCCAATTCCTGCTTCCCCCACCACCAGGGTTATCGAACCCACCTGAATACTAGAGCAGCTTGACTAGATTGCAGAGCATCTTACTCCTTCCTGGGGATGATAAGGAAAAAAAAAATACAACAGAGCTGTGGGCTCACACAGGAAGAGCCAAGTAGGAATGACAGAATGATAATTGCTCTGCAATTTTTTTAAAAAATGCAAACATCAAATGGTTGCTAATAATGAGAAGGTACAAAGGGAGCAATCTTAACACACTTATCCTTCCCTTTGGTGAGATGATCTCACTTAATGTTGATTTCATGATCGAACCTTCTCATCATCTAAAGTGATTTTCGATAAAAGACAACAGAGGGTACAAAAAAAACCACCATGAAAGTGGAAGGATGAAAGAAAATCATTACTAAGCTTATAAAGTAGGGAGCATAGACTAGGTTGTTCTTGTTCAGTCGAGTTTGACTCTTTGTGATCCCATTTGGGGTTTTCTTGGCAAAGATACTGGAACAGTTTGCCATTCCTTCTCCAGCTCATTTTACAGATGAGGAAACTGAGGCAAACAGGGTTAAGTGACTTGCTCAGGGTCACACATCTAGTAAGTGTCTGAGGCTGGATTTGAAGTCATGAACATAAGTCTTTCTGATTTTAAGCCCATTGTTCTATCCACTGTGCCACCTAGATGACAGAGAATTTGGTTTGGAATTGATAGCCTATATTAGGTACATACATGGAGATAATATAACTTTTTGTTGGTTTTAACAAACATACTACACTAGAATTTATGTACCTAAGTGTAATCTTTCATAGTAATGATAATAGTGTGTTTAAAATAGCAAAGCAAAAAATAGCAAAATCCATACATTATCTCTTTTGATCTTAACAAGAACTCTATGAGGTAGTTCCTATTATTATTCCCATTCTACCAACAAGGAAACTGAAGCTCAGAGAGATTAAATGACTTGTCCACAGTCACACAGCTAATAAATATCTATGCTGCTGATGTTCAGAACATTTTTGGAGCTCATCTTTAGGAAATATCTTTCAGAGTCACTTTTCTAAGCCCCATAAGAAAATCAATTTCCTTATAAGAAGTAGCCTAGTTCCCCAATAAATAAATGGTCAAATGATATGAATTAAGCAATTCTCAAAATAGAAAATGAAAGATATTAACAATTCTATGGAAAAATGCTCCAAATGACTAATAATAAGTGATTAAACTAATTAAGAAATAAAAACTACTCTGAGGGTCCACCTCACACCCACCAGATTGGCAAAGTTGACAAAAATATAAAATTACAACTGTTTGAGGGGCTGTGACTTGATAGGAACATTAATGTATTATTGTTGGAAGTGTGAATAGATGCAACCATTCTGGAAAGCAATTTAAAATTATACCCCAATAGTCACTAAACTCTATATTCCTTTTGACTCAGTGATATTACTGCTAGGGATATACCCCAAAGAGAGCAAAGATATTAAGGGTCTCATATATTACAAAAAAAATTAACAGTGCTTTTTGTTGTACCAAAGAAATGGACACTAAAAGAGTGGCCCAAATATTGGAGAATGGCTGACCAAGTTATGGGATGAAAGTGATAGAATATTATTGAACCACAGGAAATAATAAAGAGGGTGGATTCAGAGAAACCTGGAAGAATTTATAGGAACTGATATAGAATGAAGTTAGCAGAACCAGAATAATTTACACAGTGACTATAATAATATAAGGAAAAACTCTAATTAATGCAATGACCAGCCACAACTCCAGGAGACCAATGATGAAAAATGATTCACATTATGATCTTATGACCTCCCAGCAGAGAGGAAATAAACCATATGGGTGTAGGATGCGACACAGGTGTTTCAATACTACCAATGTGTGAATTTGTTTTGCTTAAAGTAAATCATCATGGTCAAGTACTTTAATTTCTCTATTTCTCAGTTTACTCGTCTTTATAACGGAATACCAGTGGTACCTACCTCACAGAGCCTTTGTCAGAATCAAAGAAGATGATGTTTTTAAACCTTAAAATCCTACATACATATCGACTGCCATTTTTATTTTATCTTCACACCTCTTTTTAAAACCAAAAATTGCAACATAAATCTTTTTTATCTATCTATCTACCTATCTGTCTATTGATTTTTTGTTTTTCCAAATAGTTTATTATTTTTTAATCATAAAAGATTTTTATTATTTTCCAGTTACATATAAAGATAATTCTCAACATTTGTTTTCATAAGATTTTTGGTTCCAAATTTTTCTCCCTCTTTCCTTTCCTTCCCCCCTCTCCAAGTCAGCAAGCAATCTGATATAGGTTATATACGTACAATCACATTAAACATATTTCTGCCTTAGTCATGCTGTGAAAGAATCAGAACAAAAGGGAAAACCCCCCAAAAAGTAAAAACAAAAACAGTAGAAACAGTATGGTTAAATCTGCATTTAGAATCCACAGTTCTTTGTACTGGATGTGGAGAACATTTTCCATCATGAGTTCTTTGGAATGTCTAACACAATTCTATTTTCAAAGTATAAAGATTTGCCACTATTTAAAATGTCTACCTCTGTCTTTGCTCACACCATACCCTAGGTTTGTGTGGATGTATATACTTTGACACATCCAAAATTATGATGGAGTGAGGTTTTGCCTCAGAGTGCTAAATTTTAAATAAAACTAAGACCATTTCTAATCCTTTAGCAGTTTAGTTAGCAAGAAAAACTACTTAAAATAGGAGGCTACAAAATAACAATCTAGAGTTTTCTCCCCACCCTACAAGGTGCTATTATCTTGGAGTCTCTGTCTTCTGCCCCCACCTCAATCAACTGAGGATATGCTTTATGTCACTTGTCCCAGGCACAAAAATAACTGGTTAAGGCTCTGAGCTTTAGTGATGTTTGTTAAACAATCAATCACATGAGTCATAATCACACTTCATACTTTGCCTAATTGTTATGTGACCCTCAATGAGTCACTAAACCTCTCTGTGATGAATGTATTTCACCATGTCTAAGGTGAGGGTATCATATTTGTTTATAGGTCCTTAGAGAGCCTGATATGAAAGAACAAATTATTCTTTGTTCAGAAAGAACTGCTTGAACTGTCAAACAAGTATGGAAATTGAAGACCATGTAATTGCAGTAAGATAATTGTGCCAATTAAAGTTTCATAAACAGCTAATGTTTTTTGTCACTTTTGCAAGTTCTTCATATTATTCAAAGTTCATTCTTAGACTACCTTCTACCAGTGCAATTTCGGAATAATTTCATGCATACACACAATTACAGATGTATCTTGAGTAGCCATTCATGCATCTCTTCCCTGAGCTTTCCCCACACAATATTTACAAGTTAATGCAGAAGTAAGCAAAAGGGAACAGGTGGCAGGAACAGGATGAAGGAGAAGTAAATAGAGCACCTTAAAAGCCTGCTTGGCAATGGCTAAAATAATTAAAATAGAGAGAAGGAAATTCAGTTCATTTAAAACATTGCTTAGGCTGAAAATAATGTGGCTCATTTAATTACTCACTAGCTTGTCAGATGGAAGCTAGACTGATGCTAGACTGTGCTGATGACATCATTTAGAATTTCAAAATACAAGTCTATGGAATAAAGATAGATAAGATCTCATCTATCTGTGGTAACTTTGGTACGAGCCAACCTGAATGCAAGGTGATTTATTATATGACTGCTTAAGACCTTCAGACTTAAAGGATTCCATGAATATTCATAGAACCAAATGACAGAGACAGTCTGGAGGCAAATACAGCCTTAGTTATTTATAGCTGTATGACACTGGGTAAGTCACTTAACTTCTGCCTCGGTTTCCTCATTGCTTAAATAACAGCACCTACCTCACAAGGTTGTTGTGGGGATCAAATGAGAGGCTATTTGTAAAAGCACTTAACACTGTACCTGACATATAGTTGGTGCTTAATAAATACTTATTTCCTTCCTTCCTTAAGAGCCTGAAAGGTCCTTTAGGGATTATCTAATCCAATTCCCTCATTTTATAAATGAGGAGACCAAGACCCAGTTCTAGGAATATGCTAAATAAATGCTGCTGTGATATAGGATTTCTTTAGGTTCAGTAGTAAATTTACTAATAGTTTCTATTTATAAGTGGTGTCTGCCACATTTGTCAGACAGCCTGACTCTTGCTTCCAACGTCCCTTAGAGCAGACAAAGGAAAGCAGCCCAGAACATGGCTGAAGATGGAAAAGCAGACCTGCTCTCAAAGTCTTTGCAAAGATAGCAGAACCTCATATATTAGGGAAGATTTCATTATGCCCCTGCTTGATGGTGGAGAAATAGGCAAGACTGGCATTCACATCCTCTTTGGCACCTAGGAGTCCATAACCCTATGAAGGTCCCCTACCTCTCATTCATTGTGACCCATTTTGGTTATGAATGTTACCTAGGGATGTCATTTTGTGTCCAGATGGCTTGAACAAATAGTGAGGGAGGATTGCCAGGGACTGGACGCTGCTATTTACACCTATTTTTCTCTGAAGGGTTTTTAGCTTTCACTTTGGCATTGTTCCCTTTTGTATAATACAACCTCCCTCTGAACAGGCCTTTCTGAGCTTGGCAAGCCTAGATGTAAATGAAGATCCATTTTTTAAAATTTCCTCAGCTAATCAGGTAATGCAACCCTGGAATAGCCAGTTCTTTGGACTTCTTTCTTGGAGAAGCATTAGCTTTAATACCATCATCCTGACAAATCCAGATATAATCAAACCATATGGCTGCAAGAATGATATTCTCTAACATGGACATGGTCTCTGTATTTCACGTTGCTAAGTGATGAGTAAAAATGGATTCCTCAGTTTACTCTTCCCTTTAGTAATAGTCCATATTTACATGGTACTTTCAGATTTACAAAATGCTTTCATGACAATAACCCAAACACAGACATGATGGAAGTATTATATCCATTTTGCAGATGGGGAAGCTGAGCCTCAGAGATGTTCCATGACTTGCCAGGATCATACAGCCTGTCAGTGCCAAAAACAGGATCTGAACTCAGATCTTTTCTGGCTCCAAGTACAGCATGCTTTTCCAAAAAAACCACAGTTAGGGCAGCTAGATGGTGCAGTGGATAAAGCACCAGCCCTGGATTCAGGAGGACCTGAGTTCAAATCTGGCCTCAGACACTTGCTAGCTGTGTGACCCTGGTCAAGTCACTTAACCCTCATTGCCCTGTAAAAAAAAAAAAAAACAGAAACAAAAACAAACAAAATAGCACGCTTATTTAAAGTCCCTGACCATTTCTTCTTTCTCATATACAGATCTTTAAACATTCCCTTTAGTCTATTTCTTCCTGCCCTGTTCTTTTTTTCTCAATCCATTTTATTTTTTTCTAACTCATCTATATCTTTTGTTTTGACATCATTTCTGAATATATTCCTATCCCTCATCTCTATCCAGTGAACTATCCCTGGTGATAAAGAAAATAAGAAAAAAAAAGATCAAAATAGCCAAGACGCCCATCATCTCTGGTAGTAAAAGTGGTTTTCCATGCCTGTGTTGTTGTTGTTCAGTTGTGTCTGACTCTATTGACCCCAGGGACTTTGCCCATTGGATCTTCTTGGCAAAGATAGTGGAATAGTTTGCTATTTCCTTCTCCACTGTGTCCGGATTTTACAGATTAAGAACTGAGGCAAATAGGAGTTAAGTGACTTTCTCAAGGTCACACAGCTCATAAGTATCTAAGGCTGGATTTGAACTCAGGTGTTCTTGACTCCAGGCCCAGTGCTCTATCCACTGCACTAACTAGTTTTCTGTAGTCCCCTGGTTAGGGAGGCACATTTTTCTTTATTCTTCTCTGGGCACAAGCTTGATCATTGTAATTACACAATGTTCAGTTTCAAATTTGGGGGGTTTGTTTACCTAGTTATAGTCAACGTGTATATTATTTTTCCTGGTTTACTTTACTCTTATAAAGTACTTCTTGTAAGTTTTCTTTTCTCTGAATTTTTCATATTCATCACATTTTTATATTTTCCCCTTTCCACTACAAAGAGATTATACTTTTATACTTTTTAAAATAAATCCAGATTATACTTTAAACAATAATAAACAGGGAACCAAAACACATAGCTCTGGGTCTCATTTCAGTACTAATGGAGTCACAGATGCCACCTTCTGACCCTACTACTATTCTAGGAATTCTTTATGGTGTGCCTGAAAGTCAAATGGTAAACACTTTCATCTTCAGCCAAGTGCTGGGCTACTACTCTCCTCTGTCTACTGTATACTATAAAAAGGGTAAGAAGTAAGGGTCATGCTGTCTGACAAAAAGGGCTATCTGGCAGACATTCATTTATAAACAGATAAAATCTCATCTTCCTGGGATAACTTTGGTATAGGCCAACCTACAGGCAAAAGGATTGACCTTAACCCTAGAAAGTCAATTAAAAGTTAATTGAGGGGGGGCAGCTAGGTGGCTCAGTGGATAGAACACTGACTCTGGATTCAGGAGGACCTTAGTTCAAATCCAGCCTCAAACACTTGACATTTACTAGTTGTGTGACCCTGGGCAAGTCACTTAACCCCAATTGCCCGACATCCCCGCCCCCAAAATTAACTGAAATAATTAATGACTTCAAACTTATAAAATATAAAATAAATGCACACAAATCATTAGCATTCCTAGATAGGCATACCTCATTTTATTATGTGTTACTTTGTTGTGCTTCACAGATATTGCATTTTTTTTTTAACAAATTGAAGGTTTGTAGAAACCCTGCATTGAGCAAGTCTATAGGTGCCATTTTCCCAACAGCATGTGTTTACATCGTGTCTTTGTGTCACGCTTTGGTAATTCTTGTAATATTTCAAACTTTTTCATTATTATTATTATATCTGTTATGGTGATCTGTGATCAGTGACCTTTGATGTTACTATTGTAATTGTTTGGGGGCTCCCCCAAACCACTCCCATAAAAGATGGAGAACTTAATCCATAAGTTTTGTGTGTGATCCTGGGTAAGTCACTCATTGCCCCACCAAAAAAAAAACAAAAATAAAAACAAAACAAAAAAATACGAGCAACTAGCTTTATTGCAATATTTGCTTTATTGTGTTGGTCTGGAACTGAACCTGCAATATCTCCAAGGTTTGCCAGTATGATACTAATTAAACCTAGTAAGAAGAGCTAGAAACAGACATTCCATTCAAAATAACTATGGTATATTTGCCACGATTCACAAGGAACTACAAAATACTCTTTAAAGAAATTAAAAAAATAGGTGAATGGGGGCATGCCTATCCTTTGTCCCAGCTATGCCAATACAAGGCCTATATGTCCAAGAGCTCAAAGAAGTATAAAAAAGACCTATATGTAGAAAAATACTTAGAGTAGCTTTCTTCGTGATAGCCCAAAGTTAGAAAAATCAAGGGGTATACTCTTATTGGTGAATCACTAAACAAATTGTAGTATGTAAATGGAATATTATTGTCTTATAAGAAATAAAGAAAAGAAGAAATGGACAGTTTCAGAGGAAACTGGGAAGATTTCCATGAGCTGTGTCAGAGAGAAATAAGCAGAAGAAAGAGAATGATCTATATGAAGATAACATTACAGAGAAAAGCCATTTTTGAGAGACTTTAGAATTCTGATCGACACAATGAAAAACCATGAATCCAAAAGAATGAAGATGGAACATGCCATTCATCTCCTGCCAGAGAGATGATGAACTTAAAATGAAGAAAGATACAGATTTTCTGACATGGCTAGTGTTGACATTTATTTGCTGGATGTATGTATTGCAGACTTTTGTAAAAAATTGTTATTGCTTTAAAATTTGTTCATGGGGGTGGGGTGGGAGGGAATACTGTGGGAGGAATAGATTAGTAATAAAAAGAAAAATAGTAGAAAAATAGTTCTGGGTAGCAGTGCCAAAGACATATTTTGAGAAAGTTTGTACCCAAAACAAGACCACCCAACACATTAACATTATTATAGCTATTTTGTTATAAAAATCTATGTATGTCAGGGCAGCTAGGTGGCACAATGGACAGAGCACTGACCCTGGATTCAGGAGGACCTGAGTTCAAATATGACCTCAGACACTTGACACTTAACTAGCTCTGTGACCCTGGGCAAGTCACTTAACCCTCATTGCCCTGAAAAACAAAACAAAACAATCTATGTATGTCGGGCAGCTAGGTGGTGCAGTGGATAAAGCACTGGCCCTGGATTCAGGAGAACCTGAGTTCAAATCCGGTTTCAGACACTTGACACTTAACTAGCTCTGTGACCCTGGGCAAGTCACTTAACCCTCATGGCCCCTCCAAAAAAAAAAAATCTATGTATGTTTCATTATTTTGATTTTATTTTAAAGATTGATTTGTATGTTAACAAAATTGTAATATAGTCTAAAAATAAATTAACCTCTGTGCCCTAGACCTATACAATCCCTACAACTTACATTATAAATGAAGGGTAAGGTCTGAATTTGTTTTTCTACATTGTGGCTCTGTTCTCTGTTGCTCCTCAACTTTGGTCTTTGTTTAGTTAGTGAATCTGAGTTCCAGTGGAAGGTAGAGGAAGGGTGGAGTATAGGGAAGATTCACAGTCTCTTCTAGGCAAAATAAGATGAATATTTGCCTATCAAAGCCCTGGATTTTGGGGACAGGAGCCTGACTTCTAGTGAGAGGAGAGAGAAAGGAGGAGCTTGGTTTGAAGATGTGATCCAGGAATCTTTCTCTCCTTTATCTGAATCTTTCAGTTGCCTTTTTTTTTATTAATTTTTTTTTAAAAGTGAGACATTTGGGGTTAAGTGACTTGCTCAGGGTCACACAGCTAGTAAGTGTTAAGTGTCTGAGGTCAGATTTGAACTCAGGTACTCCTGACTCCAGGGCCGGTGCTCTATCCACTGCGCCACCTAGCTGCCCCTCAGTTGCCTTTTTTAAAGGCCAAGGCTGAAATATAGCTCAGATGTTAACCTATTAGGGAAGCGACAATTGGATAATAAACATCCCTGAACTTCATCATCAGGATGGTGTTAACTCAGTGATACCTGGGATAAATCTGGTTCTTGCTTTATCAAAGTTAACCTTGTCAAGGGAATTTTACATCTTGCTAAGGAAACCGTGCCAAAGCGGGAACAAAATCGTCATCAAATTCTTTTGTACTTTATATAGGGAATTCCACACCTGGCTTCAGGGTAATGCCTGGACATGGTCTCTACCCACAAAGTATCACTGGAAAAATATTAATATTTCAAAAGGTGAGGTTTTCTAGGGGGTATGGCAGATAAAAGATGAAATGACTGAGGAAACCAAGGGTCAAGTTTCCAAGCACATCAATTTATTGAGCAATGGATGCCAATTGCATAACAAATTGGGACAAGGCCTCCTCAGCTTTGGCACTGGACCTTGAATACAGTGGGAGACATATTTTTATCATTAAAACCAATTAATTAAATAAGACCAATTAATTAAAAGAAAAAAACAGGATATGAAATTGTCATATATTTTCTTTTTGTTTGTTTGTTTGGTTTTTGTTTTTTTAGTGAGGCAATTGGGGTTAAGTGACTTGCCCAGGGTCACACAGCTAGTAAGTGTTAAGTGTCTGAGATCAGATTGGAACTCAGGTCCTTCTGAATCCAGGGCCGGTGCTCTATCTGCTGTGCCACCTAGCTGCCCCATCTATTTTCTAACTGAAAGAGATTAGAGATTTTCCAAATTGAGAAAAGGAAGAACAAATGGGTACAATTCCCTGAAATCAGAAAAAGAGGTGTCCCATTCTCCTCAAGTGTTTGTATTCAATCAAAGGAACATGGAAGTAATAGCTGATTGACCAGTACAGAGCCTGTTTTCAGACATATGCGTTGTTTGAGATGTATAATTGTGAGAAAACTCCTTGCATCAATCTTTGGATTTGACTGGATTTCTAGTCAGCATAGCCTAGGTCCTTAGTTAAAGATCTCTAAGCAGCAGGTATAGGTGAGTCAGCTTCCCAGCCACACAGGGCTGGAATCAAGCAATGCAATAAAGTTTTCTCACAAGACAGAAATTGGACAAGATCCATAATTTAATAGAAAAGGAATGGAGGAAGATCCAGAATTGAGTCACAAGATGAAAACAGTGAAGTTCACTTGATACCCACACAGGAAGAATCTTGGGATTGTTGAAATTGCTATGGATTTTCTGAAATGCGATTCAATCTGCTTTTCCCCTCCCTTTTAATTCTGAGTCCATCTCACCTACTATTTGTAGAGAGAGCATAGTGTAGAACAGATGCACAACAGGACAACACGTTGAATAGCAGTAACCATCAGTTGAGACCAAAGAAGACTAGTAAAACTGGCAGAGTTTAATAAAGCAACAGGCCTAAGAGAAATGCTGTGTCTAGCGAGGAGAAAGTCAAGGAGAGTAGCAAGATGAAGACATTGGGGTTCAGCAGCATCAGAGGTATGTCGCTTCTCTATACATGCCCCCCACGTATTGGCCCTTCATTCATGATCCCTAGGCATGCTCACTCTCTCAACTAATGCTTGTATGCAACATCAACGGGGAGAGTGAGCCTGGTAGAGAATATGCAATAGGGAAGAAGGGAAAGGAAAAAAACATTTATTAAGTACCTACTATATGGCAGGCACTGTTCTAAGTGCTTTACAAATATTATTTCATTTTGTTTCAATAGGTTTATTAGGTCTATTGCAAATATTCTTGCTATGCTATTTCATTAAATGCCTTTGCTTTGAATCAATTGTGTCCTTTGGCTAAGGTGGGGGAGTAAATAGAGTGGGGGCTCATAAACCATTGTTTTGCATGGATGTGGAACCACTGAGTGCCTGTAACTTGGGGTAACTAATCTAAAGGCCTCTCATTTTAGAGGGTGTACAGATACTACACAGTTAAGAAAGTAGGCAGATAGTTTGATAGACATTGGCATCATTTTGATTGCTTTTTTTGGTAACAAAATCATCTCTAATTCTTTTTCTAATCATTGACTATCTTCTCAATGAAATATCTTTAAAATCAATCCCTCAGTCCTTTTCAAATTTTTAATTTCAACATAAATATCTTCTTTGCCCGGCCTGGTCTAGCTGCTTTTAATCTTTTCAATATTATCTCTTCTTCTTCTTCTTCTTCTTCTTCTTCTTCTTCTTCTTCTTCTTCTTCTTCTTCTTCTTCTTCTTCTTCTTCTTCTTCTTCTTCTTCTTCTTCTTCTTCTTCTTCTTCTTCTTCTTCTTCTTCTTCTTCTTCTTCTTCTTCTGGCAATGAGGATTAAGTAACTTGCCCAGGGTCACACAGCTAGTAAGTGTCAAGTGTCTGAGGCTGGATTTGAACTCAGGTCCTCCTGAATCCAGGGCCGGTGCTTTACCCACTACACCACCTGGCTGCCCCCTATCTCTACTTCTTTATAGAGCTCATCTGTGACTAAGGTATGGTTCCACTGTCATCGACGGTGAAAATAGTTTGCTTTAAAACCACTGGCAGGGGGTACCTAGGTGGCGCAGTGGATAGAGCACCAACTCTGGATTCAGGAGGACCTGAGTTCAAATCCAGCCTCAGACACTTGACACTTACAAGCTGTGTGACCTTGGGCAAGTCACTTAACCCTCATTGCCCCCCACAAATAAATAAATAAATAAATAAATAAAACCACTGGCAGACCTGTTCCATTTTTCATTTCTCTGCTGCTCTACTTTGAGTTTAATCTGTAACTTCTCTTGAGATAATCTGGTTTAGTTGGTTCTTTTGCCAATCTTTCTGCAGGGTTGTTCTGTCCACATTTCTTTCCTGTTTTGTGACACACATCTAATATCATCATCCCCCAAAGCATTTTCCAAATGAGTTTCTATTCTACACTGATGTTGCCTGTGG
Source organism: Dromiciops gliroides (assembly GCF_019393635.1). NCBI lineage: Eukaryota > Metazoa > Chordata > Mammalia > Microbiotheria > Microbiotheriidae > Dromiciops > Dromiciops gliroides. The sequence continues at coordinate 582,625,113 of NC_057861.1, forward strand.
CTGCCATGTTTCCCTGTTGGAGAAATCAAATGTTTGTTGACTGGGTAAATTTCTGAGGTCTTTTTGTCCTTATTGTGGTGATTGATTTTAATTGATAAAATTTTTGTTGGAAATGATGATAATCTGCGTAATGTCTTTTGGTTTACTAATTTTTTCTACCCCTTTTCTGCATCTATGGTTTCTTGGAATAATCCAGTTATAGCTATTATAATGCAGCCTTTCTCTAACTTCCCTATTAATGAAATTAAAATTTTAAGGGTTATAACCTCCCAGTCCTAGTCCTGCCATTAATTTGCTAAGCAAGTTACTAAACCTTCTAATTTTCCAACAAAGTGGATAATGCTAATTTTTTCATTTAAAGTAATTCTGAAAGAGGTTTTTCTTAAGATAATAATTTGAAAGATAGATCCCAAACAACCACTATTCCTCATTCAGTGGCAAAAAAAATGGTATGTATTCAATATGGATAATATTTAGACATTCTTTAATCATGAAAGTGCTTTAATGGCACTTTTAAAAATAATACTATTGATAGCAGTTAGGTGGTACAATTTGTTTTTATTCAGTCATTCAGTCATGTGTGACTCTTCATGAAATTGATGCATGTATGAGCTTTTCTTGGCAAAGATTCTGGAGTGGTTTGCCATTTCTTTCTCCAGCACATTTAAAGCAAATGGAGATTAAATGACTTGCCCAAGGCCACACAGCTAATTGGTGTCTGAGGCTAGATTTGAACTCAGGTCTTCCTGACTTCAGACCCACCACACTAACCACTGAGCCACCTAGCCACCTAGCTACTGGCCAGAAACACCAGTAGGCAACTGGGTAGCTCAGTGGATAGAGTGCAGAACCTGGAGACAGGAAGGCCAGAATTCCAATCAGGCTTCATATACTAACTAGCTGTGACTCCAGGCAAATCACTCAATCCCTACTTGCCTCAGTTCCTCATCAATAAAATGTGGACACATGGAAGAAAGAAATGGAAAACCACTCCAGTATCTTTGCTAAGAACAGTATTGGCATGCTATGGTCTACAGAGTAGGGAAGAGTCGGACACAACTAGACAACTGAACAACAAAGTAGATAGGGTGCTGGATCCAGAGTCAGAAAAACTTGCATTCAAATACAGTCTCAGATATTTACTAGCTGTGTGACCCTGGGCAAGTCACTTAACCAGCCTACCTCCCAGGTTTGTTGAGAGGATCAAAATGAGATATTCATAAAGTGCTTTGCAAATCTTAAAGTTCTGGTTATTAATTATGATCATTATTATCATCCTTATAGCTTGTATTTCCTAAGTGAATAATCTGGGACTGAAATAGAACATGTATTGAGTTGTGCTCACAAATATTTTTGCCCTTCCCCCCCCAAATAAAGACATTTATTTCTAGTTATTTCATTTTAGAAAATGGGTTAGTTTTAAAAATCGACGTTGGAAATTGTTTTTACATGTAATTTGGGGAAAAATAAAATTCTAAATAAATGAAAAGAAAGAAAGAAAATGGGGTAGAAGGGCTTACTTTTTCATCTCAACCTTCTATTTCCAAGTTTCTATAATCCTACAATGCTATGACCTAAAACGGATAAGGGACTTTGGGGGAAGATTTAGATGCATTTTGATCTTTTAAATGGGGACATACAGATAGGACACAAAATAATGCCCAAATTTCTACCTCTTTGAATAAAAAATCTAGGTCTCTTTAAATAACAGGGCTAGAATGCTTTCGGTTATTTCCTTAGTTCTTAACTACAAGACAGTTCCCAAGAATTGTTGGTAAGTGGGTGGCAGAACCAACTTGGAGAGGAGTTCATCTACAACACAGGTTAAAAAGCTACTTAATCTTCAGTCTGGTTTTATGGAGAGAAAACAACTCTCCTTCCCCATTTCACTCAAGTAAAACAGCTAGAAATAACAGTCTATATTTAGGAAGAGAAAATAAACTCCATCTCAGAACCAATTACTCAGGTTATCAAAATGAATATAAAATACTACTGTAGCAAAGAAAGTACAGTAGCGATTTCTCAAAAGCCACATTAAATCAAGCCTGCAATAGTTCAGTGACCAACCACCTGATCACCTGTTTGAAGAAATTAGGCAACGTAAGACAGGAAAAGAAAGCCTGCATTCCCCAGGCCTGATACTCTGTGTGGGTGGGATGTAAGATGGAGTCCCATTTCGCAGATAAGAAGTCTGAGGAACTGAGATGCCAGGTGAGTTACACTGGATAAGACTGTACTCTTGAAAGACCTATGATTTTGTCATTGTGGGAAATTCCCATCACCGATGAAGATCACAGCCCATCTGTGATTTAGGACACAAAAAGATATGGGAAGCTGCATTTCGTATACGTGTATATGTATATGTGTATGTATATTTTTATATCAGATACTATATATGAATTCATGTATAGTCATATTTCCTCCATGGCATTATCAATATATGCATATATGTATATTGTTGCATATATCTATGTATTCACACACATACACCCAAGTGCATATAATATACACATAAAATTATTAATGAGTGCATTTACACACATACATACATATGAAAATTCTTCTCTTTTTGTTTACATTATTTAAGTTTGCCCAAGTATAGCTTCCTTTGCCCCTCACAGAGAACTATCTCATAAGAAAAAAATTTAAAAGAGGGGGAAAAATTCATTGAAATGAACCAACATTTAAATATATGCAATTTAAAAAAAAGAAAAAAAGAAATATATGCAGTTATTTTTTTTACTTTGTTTTTCTTGCTTTTTTTTTTTTTTACAACATGCCCATTATGGAAATGTGTTTTGCATGGCTTCATATGTATATTGAGTAAAATGAGTTGGGGGGAGGGACCTAGAGGAAGGAAGAGAATTTGGAGCTTGAAATTTTTTAAAAATGAATATTTAAAAATTAAAAAATATGTATGCAGTGTTCCACACCCATATACTCTTTCACTTCTAAAAAGAGTAAGAGGTATAGATGCTGACCTGTTAAAGACTGGGAGTCAAGAGACCTGGGTCCTATTCTATTGAACATAAATCCTAAGGACCTCCTCAAGACACACAGATTAAGTGACTTGCCCAGGGTCATACAGTATTGAGTGATACAGCTCCTGAATCTAAGTATCAGGAATAGGACCCAGGCCTCCCAACTTCCCATCCTTAAAATCTCTAGGTGCAGGGACCGTGTCCTTGTATGTCCTGATGTGCAGATCAACCTGACACAACATGGCTAAACAGTAAGTAATTACTAGTGGGATGATCGTGACATTGCTCTCAGGGCTCAGATTTGTCCTGAGAACTCATCTTGTCAGAGACCTCCAGATCAGAATCCCAAAGCTCCCAGCTTGGAATCTGCTCCCTTAGGGACTTCACCATACACTCCCTGCAACCAGATGCTCTCACAGCATGGCTTTTCAAAGGTGTTGGCAATGCCATCCGAGCAACATTATATGTCAATTTGCAGTGAGTTATGAACCTGCTTCCTTCCTATGAGTCCCCTGAATTTTCCCTCTGCAACATATACAAGAGATTTTGTTCAGTTCTAGATGCCACATTTTAGGAAGGTCACTAATAAACTAGACACTTTCCAGAGGAAGGCCCTCAATCAAGATCATACCATATCTATGCCATGAAGCAGCTAGCTATCATAGTGGATGGAGCACTGGATTTGGAGTCAAGAAATACCTGAGTTCAAATCCTGCCCCAAATATTCATTAGCTGTATGACCTTGGATAAGTCACTGAATCTCTTTCAGCCTCAATTTCCTCATCTGGAAATTGGGGATAACAGTTGCTTTTATCTCCAGGGTTGTTGTGAAGATCAAATGAGATAACACAGATAAAGTGCTTTGGAAACACTGATGATAGCATTTATATAACACTTTAAGGTTTGCGAAGCACTTTAGAAATGTTATGTCATTTTTGTCCTCATAACTCTGGGTGCTATTATTATCCCCATTTTACAGATGGCGAAACTAAGGCAGACAGTAGTTATATGGCATGCCCAGAGTCATAGTTACTAAGTATCTGAAGCTGGATTTAAATTCAGATCTTGCTGACTCTAGGCCCAATGCTCTATCCACTGCACCAGTGAGCTACCTCTAAATCACTATGTAAATCCAGCAGAAGGAGGAGGAGGAGGAGGAGGAGGAGGAAAAGGAGTGATGGGGAGGACGAGGAGGAGGGGAGGAGAACCAGTGGGGAGGAAGGGGTAGGAGAAAGAGGGGGAAGAGGAAGAAGAGGAAGAGAAGGAGGAGGAGGAGGAGGAAGAGGTGGAGGGTCGGTGGAGGATGAGGAGGAAGCCATATGAGAATTGGTTGGAAGTCTTGAGGGTGCTTAAGATGGAGAAAAGAAAACTTGAAGGAGGGAAAGAAATATGATCACTGTCTTCAGGTGTGTGAAAGGTTCATCAGATGGAAGGGGGATTAGGCTTTTTCTGCTTCGCCCTAGTGGGTGGAACTAGAGACAATGTGTATAGGTTTCAAAGAGGTTTCAAAGAAACACTTCTATCTATAACCAGAGCTATCCAAAAGTGTAATGAGTTGCTGTGGGAAGTAACAAGTATTTCTTCTCACCCATCTACCCAACTATGGGTCTAGTCTTCAAGCAAAGGCTGGATGGCCATTTGTCAGGTACATTGTCCAGGGAATTCTTGTTTGGGTGCAAAGTGGACCAGGTGGCACCTGAAGATTCTTCCAGTTAGGATTCTGTGACTCACAAAAGGTGACTGTCAGGGCTGCCCCTATCCAAGGCTCATTAGAATTGTTTGTTTCTGTTGTCTTTCCCAGCAACTTCTATTGGAGATGATGGAAGAAGAAAGATAAAAATCAACAAAGTTCCTCCAAGGCTCCCAAGTTTCTTTATTTTTAGTTTATTAATTATTATTATTAATAATAATAAATAGCATTTATGTAGTTTAAAGGTTTTCAAAGTACTTTACAAATATTATCGCATTTGATCCTCACAACACTAGGAAGTATTATCCTCATTTTACAAATAAGGAAGCAGAACTTAGGGAGGTAAATGACTTACCTAGGGTCACACAGTTAGTAAATGTCTGAGGCTGAATTTGACTCCAAGTCCACCATTCTGCCCACTATACTTTGGATATATCTCAGGTATTCTACATCTCCTACTGTCTTTTTCTGTCCCTTCCAAAATGTTGGGAGCTCCCACTTGGCATCCCCTTGACACTGTCTCTCAACCCAATCATGCCACCACACATCCATGGCTTTCCACTGAATTATGTGAAATATGAGGCTGAGAGTGAGTCATCTTCTGTTTCCACAGGTGCCCTTCTCCACGAGCTTTCGAAACCCAGGTTTTGCTCATCATCACATCCACTTTACCAATGTTTACATCCCCTAGGTTGAGAGGAACGATGAACAATAAACTCAGCCCTCCTCACCTGCTTTCCTCTCTTTGGAGAGCAATCAGTATATCAATAGAGGATGAGCAGACGGGAAAATGACCCCATGAATGGTTCCCATGACCAACAGTAACCCTTCTCATTTCTTTGATTTCACTCACAGGAAGTGGCAATGATGAGGGCAGCTCTGATTGCATCTCAGGTTTCTGTTTTGGCACTGACGTCAACCCAGACCATTAAGTCAATAACCCGTGCAGACTCATTTTCTCCTCAGAGACAGAGATGATGTTCACAACCCAGCAGCTGTGAATATCTCACTATCACATCTACTTCCCCACGGCTAGTTCTTGTCACCGTGGCTCATTTGTTCTCCCTTTTCTTCCCCCCCCCCCACTTTAGTGTTCTTGCTCCAGGTTACTCCATCACTTGGTTCATCCCAGGGAGAGCTGAGGACAAGCCACAAGCATCAGTGGTCTTTGACTCTCTCTGTCCCAAAAGAGGGGTCCTCGGAGGAAGGGCAAAAACCTCTTAAATACATCTAGTTCTGGGGGCAGCTAGGTGGCGCAGTGGATAAGGCACTGGCCCTGGATTCAGGAGGACCTGAATTCAAATCCGGCCTTAGGCACTTGACACTAGCTGTGTGGCCCTGGGCAAATCACTTAACCCTCATTGCCCCAGAAAACAAAAACAAAAACAAAAACAACAACACACAAACAAAAAAATACTACATCTAGTTCTGTCTCTGAACAAGCTTCTGGTTCTCAGGAACTGACAAATAGTTATAGTGACTAACTGGGGAAAGGAGATGGGTTGGTAAAGCAGAATAGTATTTTTTATTTGTATGGCTTGGTATGGCTTCTTTCCCTCTAAGATACTTGTAGTCCATAATGGAGCCTGGTGAGTACCAAAAAAAAAAAAAAGCACTACCTTATATTTCATCACAAAATAACATAAATAGTCCATAAATGTTATTGGAGCACTCCAAGGAAACAGATTGGTCAAACTCCCATAAGGCTAAGCAATTAGGCAGTATAAAGGAACTGGGCTCCAAGGCTGGATGGGGAAATTCAAGAGAAAAGAGGGTTGAAATAATGGCTCTCAGCAAAGATAAAAACTTGGACCCCAAATTAGAAACTTTCCCTTAGTCCCTGATATCAGAAGTGCCTTGTCACTGGTTTCTACAATCCTAGCATTTATTAGAAGTCAGTATTATTAATTATAGCGGGATAGAGCCTGTACTTGTGATTTTCCTGGTAGAGGGAACTCCCTCTACCAACACAAGTAAGTGCCCTCAATGCAGGAACCAGATAGAAATGTAATTGGGAAGTATTTAACAAAATAAATAAAAATGCAATAAAATGTAGATAATTTTAATATGTGGTTTTCTATGTCAGTGTGTTCTCATAGGTCTCCTTATGTGTGGTTAAGTGGCCCCTGTTTCTATTTGAGTTTGACACCACTGGAATGAAGAATTTAGAGTTTAAGTGACTTATACAGGATCACACAATCAGTATGTGACTAAGGTATGCCTTCAACCCTGGTCTTCTTGGCTTGGAGGCTGGTTCTTGATCTACCACACCACGATGAGTCACAGATAGATAGATAGATAGAGAGAGAGAGAGAGAGAGAGAGAGAGAGAGAGAGGTAGATAGGTAGATAGATATAGAGAGAGAAAGAGAGAGAGAGAGAGAAAGATGGGTGCCAAAGTGCATAGAGTTCGAAGCCTAGGGTCAGGAAGACAACTTTTTGAGTTCAGATCTGGTCTCAGAAACTTAACTAGCTGTGTGACCCTGGGTAAGTCACTTAATTCAGTTTGCCTCAGTTTCCTCATTTGTAAAATGAGCTAGAGAAGAAAATGGCAAACCATTCCAGTATCTTTGCCAAGAAAACCCCAGATGGAATCACAAAGAGTCAGACACAACTGAAAAAAGACTGAACAATAACAGGTAGATATGTATACATATATACAGATGTGTGTGTACATATAAGTACACACACACACATATAATTTATTTGCATGTTGTTTCCCTCAGCGTATAAGCTTGAGAACTGAGACTAGTGCTCATCACAAGGCACATAGTAGGTGCCTAAGAAATTATTTGATTTATTGATATGGATTTATTGATTTGGTTTACTGTTTGATTGATTATAATGATATTCACATATTATTATATCACTGGAGATAGAAAGGTTTTTCTCCTTTTCCTTGTACCTATTCCTTGCAAGGCATTTTGGATATTTATTTGTTGGTGCTCTCCCTGTCAAATTCCCCTTCATCCCAGATATGCATATTTTTCCAACAGGGATACACACAAAGCCTGCTCTATTTTCTAAGAAGCTTCCTTTAAAGGTTTTGTAAGAGATCAATTATGCAGCACCTTCCATTTAAATCACAACAAACTGGCTTTAGATACCCACTTCTACTTTCTAAAACGCTGGGCTTTTAGAGTATTTACAGCCAGATTCCCATTTATTTGCTGGGGATTTTGAATAGTAAAAGAATCATTTGGCTGGCTCCATATAAATACCAGGTGACCCCTGGCAATAGAGGAATTTAATACATTCACGAACCTCGCTCTTTTGAATGAAAACACCTGCACGAATAGCCCTGCCTGACATTTATTTATACAGTGCCCCCACATCTCTCCCTATTGAAATTCTTCACATCCCTCAAGGCCCAGCCCAGATGCCTCAGAAGCTTCTTCCTTTGATTGTCCAGATCTCTTCCCCCACTTGAAAACTGTCTTGTTACTCCTCACTGTCCCTGACCCCACACTTAAATATGTTCTAATTTACAAGTTCCTTGAGGCCAAAAACTGTTGTGGGTTTTTTTTTCCTCTTTGTAATTCTAGCCCCAGAAACAGTTATCAATTCACATTGGTAGAGATTTCCTTAAATAGATTAAACTCATAGGTCTGAACCAAAAACAACAAAATACCAGTACCTGGTGCACAATAGGTGCTTCATAAATTCCCTAAGGGGCAGGAATCATAGAAGCCTATATTTAGAACTGGAAGGGAGGGACCCTAGAAGTCATCTAACACAATCCCCTCATTTTACTGATGAAGAGACTGAGGCTCAGAGCAGGTAAAAATTTGCCCATAGTTATAGGGTTGGTGTCAGTGGCAGGATTTGAACCCAGGTCTTCCTGACTCCAAGTTCAGCAAACTATTCGCTATAGCACACCTTCTCTTCTAGCTCTGCTTTCTAATTCTTCAGACCTTGTCACTGTCCCTCCCTCCCTCTCTCTTGTGGGATACCTTATCTCACCTTGCCCCCATCCCTTTTCATCTGCCTTTTATGAGTAAGATCCTTGAGAGCAGGGATTATCTTTATTTTTACTTGCATTTGTAACCCCAGCACTTAGCACAGTGCCTAGAACATGGTAAATTATAAATAGTAAATGCTTGTTGACTGACTGACTGACCAACTCCCATGCTGATACTTTTCATCTTTGTGTTCTCAGCACCTTGCACCTTGCACCTTGCCTGGCATGTAATTGTTCAGTGGTTTCAATCATATCTGAGTCTGTGACCCTATTTTGTGGTTTTTCTTGACAAAGCTACTGGAGTGGTTTACTATTTCCTTCTCCAGCTCATTTTACAAATGAGGAAACTGAGGTAAGCAGAGTTAAGTGTCTTTCCCAGGATCACACAGCTAGTAAATGAAGCTGTATTTGAATTCAGGTCTTCCTGACTCCAGGCCCTGTACTCCACCAGCTACCTATAGCTGCTCCTGGCATATAATAAATGATTAATAAACTAACAATAACTGATATTTACATACTGATTTGATGTTTGCCAAGTGTTTTACCTACATTAGTTCAATGAAGCCTCACAATTGCCCTGTAAGGGAGGTAATATTATTATCCCCATTTTACAGGTCAAGAAATAGTGAGGTTGGGGGCAGCTAGGTGGCGCAGTGGATAAAGCACTGACCCTAGATTCAGGAGGACCTGAGTTCAAATTTGACCTCAGACACATGACACTAGCTGTGTGATCCTGGGCAAGTCACTTAACCCTCATTGGCCCACAAAAAATAAAAATAAATAAATAACAAAGAAATAGTGAGGTTAAGTGACTTGTCCAGGGTCACAGAGCAAGCAAGTGTCAAAGGCAGGATTTGAACCCAAGTTTTCTGAACTTGCTATACTAAGCTGTTACTCTGAGAGGAAGTGAAGCATTGTGGATAAAGAGCTAGCCTAAGAGTTAGAAAAGCTGACTTCAACTTTCTGAGACTGTTAGTGCTGACCTGCACTGGCAGAAGGAGGTTCCTCACCCAAGAGTTCTCTTTACCAAAAATTCTCAAACTTTTTGGCCATAGGACCCCTTTACACTCTTTGAGGACTCCAAAGAGCTTTAGTCTGTGGGTTATATATATATTGATATTTATCATGCTAGAAATTAAAATGGATATTTAAAAATATGTATTAATTCATTTTAAAATACCAATAACCCTATTATGTTGGCATAAATAACATTTTCATGAAAAATAACTATATTTTCCCAAAAATTGGTGAGAAGAGTGACATTGTTTTAAATATTTTTGCAAATCTTGTTAGCGTCTGGCTTCACGGAAGACATCTAGATTCTCCTATCTTCTTCTACATTCAATCTGTTGTGATATGCTATTTTGGTTTAACTATATGAAGAAAATCTGGTCTTCAGATATGTAGTTTGAAAAGAGAAGAATATTTTAATGGGTAAATGATGTCTTAGTATTATTATATCAATATTTTTTTACCCCAAGGACCCCCTAAAAGGATCTCAAAGACCCATCAATTAAATTGAAGGTTCTATACCAATTAAATTGAAGGTTCAGTCCCTATTCCTTTCCTAAATCCAATTCCTGCACTTTTATCAACCATCCTACCATCCCTCTTGAACTAAGTAGCATCCCACATCTTACCCTATTGAGGTGCTTTTTGTCCTTCAAGGCCCGGCCCAGAAACCTTTGATTCTTTCTTTGATTACCCAGATCTCTTCCTGCTTCAAAACTCTTAAACTAGGTCAACCCCGCTGTCAGGTAGATATGATAAACTATTACTACTTTACAAATAAGGAAACTGAGGTCCAAAAGGATACTGAATGATGACTACTGGAGGCATATTTAGAGCTAAAAGTAGAAGCCAGGTGTCCTGGTCCTCAGGCTAGGCCTATTCATCAATTTAACAATACTACTTTTCACCCTAGTCCTTTGCTGAAATCAACACTATTATCAGTGAGGAAAAACAAGTGTGTTGACACCTAGAGTAAAACCAGGGGCCCTTTTGGGATAGTACCTCAAAGTAGGTGATAGGTGAGAAGAAGGAGATGGTTCTGATGAGGAAAATTTAAAAAGACAAGGGGGGCAGCTAGGTGGTGCAGTGGATATAGCACCGGCCCTGGATTCAGAAGGACCTGAGTTCAAATCCAGCCTCAGACACTTGACACTAGCTGTGTGACCCTGGGCAAGTTATTTAACCCCAATTGCCTCACCAAAAAACAAAAAACCAAAACAAAACAAAACAAAAACAAGGATCATCTCCTACAATCCCCAGATTAAAGTTTTCCCAGTAAGACTGCCTCTATATTTAAGAGGCACATTGCGTGTATTTTTGTGACTTATTTCCCCCTTCAACACCACTCTTTGCGTTCATGCTAATCTCATTTCACCTGGATAAAAATGTTAAGAGGGGAGTCCACTGAGTGATTTGCCCAGGGCCCTTCAAATCCCTTGGTCTGGTCCTCTGGCATCTGTGACCTCAGTCTGGTCTTGCCTTCAATTTCAGCTTCAGTAGAATTATAGAATGTTAAAGTCTGAAGGGACATTAGAGATGGTCTCATCTACTCCCACATGTAACAAAAGAGGAAACTGAGGCCCAGAGAGGTTAATTTGCCCAATATAACAGAGTTAGTTGGGAGCAGTGGCCAGACCAGATTCCAGATCTGCTGACTTTGGCAAGTGTTCCTCTCACTCCCACAGTGCCATGCTGCCTTGAGCAAAGGAGCAAAGTATTCTGTTGCTGCCATTTAATTTAGTCCTGCACTGGGAATATCTGTAAGAGGCACTGAGAACAATACAACTGATTTCCATAAATGTCTGCTGCCAGCATCTAGATCTGCATTGACAATAGATGGTTGCAGGAAGCTATCACTATACCAAAGTTATTTTCATTAGTGCATGCTGTCAAATTGTATTTAAGCCCCCTAGGATCACAGAATCATAGGATTTAAAGGTTAAAAGGACCTTAGCGATGATGTAGGTCAACCCCCTCACTTTAAAGATAAGGAAACTGAGGACCATCATAGGGACCACAGATTTAAAGCTGGAAGGGGCCTAAGAGGTCATTGAGTCCAACCTCTTCATTTTAAAGATGAGGAAATTGAGGTAAAGTATGCAACCTCAACCCCAAAAAGGTTACAAGGACTTGTCCAAGGAGATACAGCTAGCTAGTGAGTGTCTGAGGCAGGATTCACAACAACTTTCTAAATCAAGTTCAGCACTCCATCCACCAGACCATGCTGCCTTCGGGGAGGTTAAGTAATGATAATAACAATAAAAACTAGCGTTTATATAGTGCTTTAAGGTTTGCAAAGCCCTTTACAAATATTATTTCATTTTATCCTCACAGCAACCCTGAGACATAACTGCTATTATTTTCCTCATTTTATAGATGAAGAAACTAAGTCAGACAAAAAGTAAATGACTTGACCGGGTAAGATGGCTAGTTAATGTCTAAAGCTGAATTTGAATTCAAGTATGACTCCAGGTCCAGAGATCTATTCACAGTCACCTAACTGCCTCTGACTTTCCAATATAAATAGATTCAGGATTCAAATCTAGGTCCTCTGACTTCAAATCTAGAGATTTTTCCATTAACTCATTATATCCACCTCCAATCTTCTCTCCTTCAATCTCCCCTATCTCTATTGAGGGTATCATCATTCTCCTAGTCTCCCTGTTTCACAAAAGTGGAGTCATTGACTTGTCCAGTTCTCCCCATCAATATCTAGTCACCCTAACCCTCCATTGGTCCCCTTCTCTCTACTCATCACCCCACTCAAACCCTCATCTCCTCTTCCCTTGACAATTATAACCTCTTAATTGGCCTCTCTGTTCCCAGTCTCTCCCCTCTTCAATCAATCTTCCTCATATCTGTCAGAATAATCTTCCAAAGGCATAGGTTCCCCTGTTAAAAAAAAATTCAGTAGTCTGGAATTTAAGATCTTCTACAATATGGTGCCTGCTTGCCTTTCCAGTCTTATTTTGTACTTCTCACCTTCAAAAATTCTACATTCCAGCCAAACTAAACGACTAGTTGTTAGCCTTTTCCATGAATTCAGACGACTCTTTCCACCCCATGTCTATAATGCCTTCTCTCCTCATCTCCACTTCTCAGAATTCTTGTCTTCCTTCAAGACTCAGCTCAGGTGACAACTCCTTCATGAATTTTCTCTTGATCTCTCATCATTTGCAGTTTCCTCAATTTTCTTTTTGCTCTGCTCATTTACATACATATGCAATGATGCCGTCAAAATCATCCTTTTCACTTAATCCTGATAGATTTAGCAGGTGAGACTATATCTCAGTTGTTCACTATATGTGAACATCTGTTCAGGATTCTGAATGCCAATCTACACAGACAGAATGCCAATCTACAAAAAGCAGCAGAAGAAACTACACTGGACACCTCACTAGATGTAACAGAAGTCTGTTAAGATTGGCTAAGAGGGGGCAGCTAGGTGGTGCTGTGGATAGAGCACTGGCCCTGGATTCAGGAGGACCTGAGTTCAAATCCGGCCTCAGACACTTGACACTTACTAGCTGTGTGACCCTGGGCAAGTCACTTAACCCCAATTGCCTCACCAAAAAGAAAAAAAAAAAAAGATTGGCTAAGAGACTACTTCATTCACTCATCCTGGGACTTGTATCAAGCCACTAAGCTCGTTGAAATTAGGTTCAGTTGAGTGGAGAAACAGGTAAGAATGCTTGAATACAACCCTCGAGAAGTAAACACTTGTGGAGGGTTGAGGGAAGGGAAGAGGGTTTCCGCTTCAGCCTCTTTTCCCCATCTTGGTCAGAGAAGATACTATAAGCTTTGAAGGGTAAAGAGGATTTTGGACTCCCTGTCTTCCAGTTGACATCCTAGTAATATTCCCAGAACAAATGATGAGTGTTTGCATTGGGAATCAAATACAGATTGGGTGCTGATCCAAGAAGAAAATATACCTCAAAAAAGAACTGCTGAGAAAAAGAAATAACACCAAGCTTAAGAGGAACAACTTAAAAACTCCATCAAAAAGACTTCCAGGAGCTGTAAGTTATACTTTTTCCACATGTGATCTCTCAGCTTGAGTCCACTTTTCCCTAGACTCCATAAGTAGTGGTGGGAAACTGTCACAGACTTTGGGGGTACATTTTGCACCAAGTTCTCTTATTATACCACCTTGGTACTTACTCTTTTCTAAAAGCTAAAGAAGCCAAGCGTACTCATTGATATTAACCTTTAATCATGGAGGGACGCATGGAGGCTTGTAATGCTATAGTGGATAAAGTGCTTGCCCTGGATTCAGGAGGACCTGAGTTCAAATCCGGCCTCAGACACTTGACACTTACTGGCTGTGTGACCCTGGGCAAGTCACTTAACCTTCACTGCCCCACCCAAAAAAAAAAAAAAAGATACCGCAAACCCTCAAAGTTAACCCTGGAGCCCTAGTATCCACACCTTGGGGATCTGATTTGTCAATGAAGTGAGAGTTGGTAAAGCTGCCCCAGAACATGTGCTATGCACAATTGTATCCTCCAATAGAATGCAATTTCCTTGAGGACAAGGACTATTTTATGTCTGTCTTTGTATCCCCAGTGACAGGCACTGTCTTGTATGTAGTTTTAATAAAGGTATGTATGTAGTGTATGTAGTATGTATGTAGTAAGTGTTTAATAAATGTTTGTTGAATTGAACTGAATTATGTCCCCTTCTTTAGCGAGAAATTCCTACAAGTGGTTGTTGAGCACTAATTTTGGTCTTCTAAGAGCATACAGCTGGGAAGTCAGGCTAAAACCTTCCTTGTTTCATCATACAGGTAAAATACCATTACAGTGAATGACATGCAAAAGGAATATTTTCTGTAATAACAAGGCCATCCCAGGCCAAGGTACATGGCCATCAATGGCAGTGCTTTGAGGATCCCGGTATCAGAAACTCTATTCCATAAGTATGCTAAGGATTGGTATGATGGGATATTATTTGGGTTCCTTTGTGTTCTGAACCTCCTGTGTTAACATGTTGAAGTTTGTTTTCTCTGTAATTCTAAGATGTACTTTTGCCCAGAGTAGTTTCTAAAGTCATATACTTTGGCTAGGTTGAATAGCATTCTTATCTTTATCTTGTCACTTATACCAATACAACAAAGAGATAATATGATGTAAAAGTTTTCTTTCTTTGGTTTATGCACACACCTTTGACATAACAAAAAGCTATTAGCACAGAAAATAGGTAAGGAGAAGAAAGATGACATAACAGTTCTATACTTAATTCTACAGTTTTTAAATTTTAAAAATACCCTCTAAACTCAACTTTTTTTCTCAACTTTGTTGTGTCATTGATTCCTTTAACAGTCTAGGGAAGCCTGTGGACCCCTTCTCAGAGGAATATTTTTTAATGTGTACATAGAGTTACAAATGAAACCAATTATATTGAAATGCAGTCATCAAAATATTATGAAAACCAAATTAATAGACTCCTTGAAGACAGGAATTTAAAAAAAAATTTATTTTGGTATCCCCCAAAGCCTAGCACAATGTTCACTGGTATCCCCCATAGCCTAGCACAATACTTGTCAAATGCCTATTGGATTAGATTGGCTCATAGATTCACAGATTTAGATGTTGAAAGGATAGGTAGTTTAGTTCATCCTCCTCATTTATAGATGAAGAAATAGAATCTCAGAGGAGTCAATGACTTGCCCAGGCCCCCACAACAGGACAAAGGGGAAGGGAACAAGCATTTATTAAGCGCCTGTATGTCCAACACTGTGCTAAGCACTTTACCAAAATTACCTCATTTGATCTCCACACAGGTAGTCAGGAGCAGAGGTAGGGTTCAAAGCCAAGTTTTCTTCTCCAAATTTTCATCATTCCATTACCTCGTGTGGACATGTTCCAGCTTGTCAATGTCCTTCCTAAAATCTAGTACCCAGATGTCAAGACAATATTGCAAATTTGGTCTCAAACATATAGTTTGAAATTACCTATTCTAGGTTTTTGTTTGTTTGTTTTTGTGGGGCAGTGAGGGTTAAGTGACTTGCCCAGGGTCAGACAGCTAGTAAATGTCAAGTGTCTGAGGCTGGATTTGAACTCGGGTCCTCCTAAATCTAAGGCTGATGCTCTATTCACTGAGCCACCAAGCTGCCCTGAAATGACCTATTCTGAACACTATACCTCTATCAATGTAGCCTAAGGCTATATTAACTTTTGGAGCTGACAAATCACATTGTTGATTTATACAGAGCTTGCAGTTTCCTTAGACTCTCCAGATCTTCACACAAACTGCTATATAGCCACACTGCTATTTCCTTTTTTAAAGAAAATAATTAGAATGAGGATGGGTATTCATGTGACACATCTACTTTCCCTTTCTGGGTTCATTTACTGAAAGATGAGAGATTTTTATATTGCTCTAGTAAAGTAGGAATGTGATTTTAGCAAAGTACTTACTATAACAAAACTTCTCTACAACAAAACGATTTGTATGTCCTGAGTATTTCTTCATATTCTATTCAATAAACATTTATAAAGTATGTACCAAGCTTAAGTAACTGTAATGGTGATACATAGTTGTTGTTTTTAATGGTAGATCCTGCTCTAAAACATATTCAAATTCTACTAGAGTTGGGGAAATATAGTATGTGTACCTAGATAAATGTAATTAAGATAGAGTGTGATGGAATTGAAGCAGAGATGCAGATAAGGTACTTTACAAAAATTCGAGAAGGGAAAGAACATTTTTAGCTGGGGGTGGAGGTGGAAAGGGGGTGAAAAGGGATCAGAAAAGCCTTCAAAGCAGGAGCACACTGGTAAATGTTTAACAAGTAACTCTCTGGGGAAGAGCACAAGACATACTTTCCCATTTAAATTCTATTAATAACATTTTTCCATAGTTGTCTCAAGTCTAGAGTCACTATAGAAAATCAACAAAACAATAAATCAAATCTGATTTATAGTTTGTAGAGTTCTTAAATGTCCACACTAAAAATGTAACAATCTGTTCTCTTGAGCTGGTTTGAGCTGGTTCTAGGACATCTCTGCCTCAAGTTGGAGGTAGCATGTGGATTGAGCCTTGAAGTAAGACAAAAATTCTGAAAAATGGAGACAAGGAGCTAACATGGCTTAGGAATGGGAGATGACGAGCATATGAATGGAGGCAGGCCTCAGTAGGTGAGGTTTGGGCAAAATTTCTATTCTTCCAGTATTGCTTCACTTCCTCTGTTTATCCTGCCCGTTATCCCACCATGCTTAATGTGAAATAAGGAGGCGATTTTGATCTTATAGCTTGACACAAGGTCATGCACATAGCTGAACAAAGAGTAAGGTCCATATTGCTCAACTCAGCTTTTTTAACCCCCTAAGGCAGCAGGTTTCAGTTATGCTTGTTGGTTTGTTCCGGATGTGAAAAAACTGCAGTTACACTGCTGAGGCTTGAGTCACAGACTATAACTTGCACTATAATCATGACAAATCAACAAAGGGGGCAAGTTCAGCAATGTCTGTTAAGCATTAGCACAGTGCATGAAGATAGACAAAGAAGAGACAAAACCCTCCCGATTTGCTAATGACATGATGGTTCACTTAGAAAATGCTAGGGAATCAGCAAAGACACTAGTAGAGACAATTAATAGCTTCAGCAAAGTTAAAGACTACAAAATAAATGCACAAAATCAAAAGCATTTCTACATAGTTACAGCAGAATCCAAGAGGCAATAACAGAAAGGAAGTCCCATTCAAAATAACTATAAAATGGATAATGCATTTAGGAGTCAGTCCACCAAAGCACACTTGATACTGATATAGATTCAATTACAAAAATCTTCCTTTAAGAAATAAAGAGGGGCAGTTAGGTGGTACAGTGGCTAAAGCACTGGCCCTGGATCTAGGAGGACCTGAGTTCAAATCTGGCCTCACAGAGTTGACACCAGTTGCGTGACCCTGGGCAAGTCACTTAACCCCCATTGCCCCACAAAAAGCAAAAACAACAAAAAAAGAGGGGGACAGCTAGGTGGTGCATTGGATAAAGCACTGGCCCTGGATTCAGGAGGACCTGAATTCAAATCCAGCCTCAGACACTTGACACTAGCTGTGTGACCCTAGGCAAGTCACTTAACTCTCATTACCTCACCAAAAGAAAAAAAAAGGAAATTAAAAAATAATGACACATAGCTTGAGGAACATTCAATGCTCATGGCTGGGCCCTATCAATGTGATAAAAATGACAATACTACCAGATTTAATACTATACTAATCATACTACCAAAGGAATACTTTATAGAACCATAAAAAATACTAACAAAATTCAGCTAGAGGAACAAAAAACCTATAATATCAAAGGAAATAGTGAAAAAAGGTAGGAATCAAGGGGAAATAGCACTTCCAGATGTCAAACTATATTACCAAGCAGCAGTCATCAAAACCATTTGGTACTGGTTTAAAAATAGAAAAAGAAGACCCACGTAACAGATTTGATGAGAAAGAAGCAGAAATAACTGAACTCAATAACTCAGTGTTAGATAAACTTAAAAACAACCTATCTAGGAAAAAATCCCTATTTGATAAAAATGGTTGGGAAAAAATGTAAAGTAAGTTGACAGAAATTAGGCTTAGACTAATATTTTATACTATATTCCACAATAAATTCAAAATTTTATGTCAACTGTATAATAAATGAAATATCATAAAAATTAGAAGAGAGGTACATCATATACCTTTCAAAGATATTGTTTGGGGTAAATTATTAAACAAAGGATAGTGGCAATGACAAAAGATTAGATAATTTTGATTCTATGAAATTGAAAAGGGGTGTTTTTTCCTTTTTTTTTTTTTTGCAGGGCAGTGAGGGTTAAGTGACTTGCCCAGAGTCACACAGCTAGTAAATGGCCAAGTGTCTAAGACCGGATTTGAACTCAGGTCCTCCTGAATCCAGGGCAGGTGCTTTATCCACTGCGCCACCTAGCTGCCCCCTGAAAAGTTTTTTAACAAACTAATTTATCTAGAATAAGGAGAGAAGCAGTGAGTGGGAAAAGATCTTTGCATTAAATTTTTATCCTCGATAAAGATTCAACATTCTGGCTATGTAGACAACAAACAGAAATATATAAGACCAAAAGCCATTCTCCAACAGAAAAATGATCAAAGGATATGAACAAATAATTCTCAAAAGGAGAGTTATAAACTATTAATAACCATATGAAAGAATGCTTCAAACCACTTAATAATAAGAGAAAAGCATATCAGAAGAATCTCCAAGTTTTAACTTACCTAATAAACTGGTAAACATGACAAAAGATGGAAAAGGGCAATGTTGGAGGGTTTGTGGGAAGATAGCCACACTAATTTATTGTTGATGGAGCTGAGAATTGGTACAACCATTCTGAAAAGCAATTCAGGACTGCAAAAGGAAGAATGTAAATAAAGTAATTAAAAATGTCCAGACCCTCTGATCCAGAGATTCCATTGCTAGGCATATATGCTCCAAGGGGGTCACCAACAAACAGAAAGACTTCATGTACACCAAAATCTTTATAGCAACATCTTTTTTGTAGTAACAAAGAACTGGAAACAAAGTAGGTGACCATCAGTTAGGAAATAGCTAGATAAACTGTGGTACATGAATGGAATGAAATCTTATAATGCCATAAGAAACTAGAGAGAAGCATGACTTATATGAACTTACATAAAATGAGGTAAGCAGAGCCAGGGAAGCAGTATGCACAATGACTACAAAGATGTAAATATAAAGAACAACCACAAAACATTGGGAAGTGAATGTCACTGAAGTATAAAGAACAAGAAGAGATATGAAAAGACCCCTCCCCCTACAGCTCCTTTTAAGAGCTACAAGGTCCACAGGCATGAAATACTGCATATGACATCAGATTTGTTTTCAGTGCATTGTGGATTGGTTTTGAGGGATTCTTTTCTTCCTTTTTAAAAAACATTTTTGTTATAATGGGTGGATGTCTGGGAGGATGAAGGGGAAGGGTACGAGGACAAATGTACATGATGCAGAAACAGAAGATAGCAATAAAAAGAAATTATTTTTGAAAAAAAAAGCCTTAGCCCAGTCATTGCCATCCTTTCTGAGTATCAATACTGTCAGCTGTTTGATTCTGCAACATAGTTCTCTGGTTCCTAAAAGTTCAGTGTTCTATATTGAATATGTCTATATTTAATTAAGGGGAATTAAAATTAATTTTCCAAGAAAATGTTTTGAGAATTTCATATCACCCTCTAGAGATCACAGGAGAAATCCCCAAGAAACCAGCATTGGGAATCATTAGTTTAGCATAAAGTCAATACTGCAGGAATGGGAGTTTGTGAATCTAAAATTGAGTTTTCAAATCATGATCAAGCCAGACAGACCAGATATTAGCTTGGAATGCTCCTTGTCCTGACTGTAAACCAACTGCTTTTTAGCAAAGTAGTTTTAAATGGGGAGTAATCATTACAAGTTAGCAGAGGACAAGTTAATGTATGTCAGTTAAGTATTAGCCCAGTGCTTTCCACTATGCTTCTTCATTCCTGTTACTATTTGATTTGGAATAATCTTTTTCTGCCCCCTCAAAGTGCTGCATTGCATATTTTTTTTTAATTAAAGGGAATTTAAATTAATTTTATGTGAGAAAATGAGAGAGAATTTCACATCACCAAAAGTATGAAATGTTCTCAGCTAACTCAATACAAATTTTTTTCCAAGAGAAATTGCTTTTTGAGCTCACTAGAGACACCCCTGAATGTTTAGCATTTAATTCTAGAACAGTGGAGTTGTTTGGATGCTGTCAATAGCCAGGGCGGGTGCTTGTCCATCACCTATCAAACAGTTTCCCAGAGGTCTATCTAGTAGTATGTGTCAATCATGAGATATCATCCATACGATTTCTCCCCCACCTCACTGACCACACCTCTTCCTTCCCAAATCCAGTGTTGCTTTAGTCACCAGTCCCACTTAAAGTCAAATGGAACAGCAGTTTAATAACGTTAAGTTTACATGGTAAACTTAAACACTAGTTACAATATATCACAAAGTACATCCATTCCACATCCTGGTTGAACCCTCCCAGGCAAACAACACACCCCCTTCAGGTTGAAATCTGATTCGGTCCTCTTTAGCCTCTCAACCAGAACATGGGGGCTGGGGAAAGCTAACCTGGATGTCAGTGTTCTCTAAATAAGACCTCTTATGTATTGGTGAAGTGAAAGTAGGACACAGATAGTTAACTAACAAAAGGTTGTCTACACTTATATTGTGTCAGTCAAAAGACATTTATTAAGCCCCTACAGGCAACTGGTTGCACAGAAGATAGAACGCTAGGGTCTTGAGTCAAGAAAACCTGAATTCAAATTCAACCTCAGATACTTACTAGCTATGTGACCCTGGGTAAATCACCTAACCTCTTTTTGCCTCAGTTTCCTCAACTGTAAAATAGGGGTAATGATAGCATCTATCTCCCAGATTTGTATCAAACAAGATATTTGTAAAATACTTCACACAATTCCTGGCACCTAGTACTATATAAATATTTATTCCCTCTCTCCCTCCCTCCCTACTATGTGCTGGGTATTATGTAAGGACTGGGGATTTTCATAATCAAATACAACAGCAAGATGCAGGATCCAGGGTACCAGAAACTGTTCTCTTCCATTGTGCCACAATTCAACTCAAGAACTTGTCTTTTCCCTAAGCCAACCTTCACTGGGAAGGGCCAAGGCCACCCAGTGCCAAGAATAATGTTGTGGCTGAGATGCATCCTCTAGACCACCAAAGTCCTTCAGTCTTCTCCCTCAAGTACCCCAAGTCTTCTCCCTCAAATCCCCATGAGTCATATCTTCCTTATAACATCAGTCCCCTTTGTCCACCAGGGAATGTCAAAAGTGTGGATGAAGCTATATCACAGTGGTGGCATACTATCAATTAGGATTAGGACTCTTGTAGGTAAAAAAGAGGCAGCAATTTTTCTTTCTTAACTTGTCTTTCAATTTGATTAAAAGACATCTTATTTCTTCTTTTGTATCTGGTCTATGAGGCATGAGCAATATTTTTGTAATTGTTCCTGAATAGGGAGTGGTATGATTGACCAGAGAGTCATCTGGCTTCTACTTTACATTACACTAACAAATAACAAAGAAAACTCCAAGTAATTATTGTGAACTAGACTGAGAGTAATCTCGGATACCTACCACCGAGATCACTATAGGAACCTTGCCAAGGAGAGGTACAACATGGAAGATGAAATGAAGCCTGCAGGTCATATAGACTCCTTTGAGTTCTTTCACAAAGGAGGAGTTGTGTTTTAAAGGGATGGGGTTTTTGGCCAACCCTGGAAGAGAATGAAAATTTTTGAAACCTGACTGTGGGAATTGAAGTCCTGAACGTATAGCATTGTTTTCTCCCTCCTGCCCTGAGAGGTCTGAGGGTGGCTGAGTGAGAATAATGATCCAGAGGACTAGGCATGAATTTGGATTTTGCAATTTGGCAGTGGCTATGACTTCAGTGGCTTCCCCACCCCTCCCGCAGAGATAGACTTCAGTAGAGTAGAGGGGCAGCAGAGAGACAGAAAGAGAGACAGAGATAGAGACAGAGACTGAAATACAGAGACAGACACAGAAGCATAGGGAGAGCGAAGGGAGAGAGAGGGAAGACAAAGGAGGAAGGGGGAGGAAAGAGAGTAGAGAGAGGAAGGAGAGAAAAGAGAGAGAATAGAAGCTGACCAGTAGGTTTGGCTCCAGTGAATGAACCTCCAAACAGAGAGACACAAATCTGTGAGGGAGGTAGGGGTGGCTGGGACAGACTGACAGTGCTTAGCTACTCCTTGGGAATCAATTCAAGGACACCTAAGGTTCAACCCCCACCCCTCCCCTGTGCCTGATGCTGACAAGCATTCAATATGATTTTCTCCATTTCATTGTGCTGTTTCTATTTCCTGATTTTGTTTTCCAGAAAAGCTATGATTAACAATAACTTCCTTGTGATGCATATCTTAAAAGTAATTGGGGATGGGGTGGGCTGGAGAGGAGAAGGGCAATGGAGGACACATCAAAATAAAAAATAAAATAAGAAATAAAAAAATGGGTTAAGGGCCAGCTAGGTGGCGCAGTGCATAGAGCACCAGCACTGGAGTCAGGAGGACCTGAGTTCAAATCCAACCTCAGACACTTAACATTTACTAGCTGTGTGACCCTGAGCAAGTCACTTAACCCCAATTGCCTCACATACACACACACACACACACACACACACACACACACACAAATGGGTTAGAGACTCAGACTTCTGTCCAGAATGCTAGAGGTTCCTAACTGAGGGATGAGCTGATTCTGAGAGAATCTTATGGTTCTGATTATTAATAATTCTTGATAAATACATCAAAAGCCAAAACTAAACTGGATCTAGAGTTTTTTTCTTTTGCCCTAAGCTAAAATCCAGTCAGAGTGCCGTTTTGTTTTGCTGTCTGGGACAAGGTTGGGACCTGTGAAGTCATGTGTTCTTACTCATTCCTTCCTTTTCTCCCCCGTCCTCTTCTGGGTAGAGCCTAGAGGGGTGACTAGGGAGTAGGAACTATGGCTTAACACACCGACTGGAACATTTTGTTCTTGTTGTTCAGTAGTTTTCAGTTGTGTCTGACTCTTCATGACCCCATTTGGGGTTTTCTTGGAAAAGATCCTGGAATGATTTGCCATTTTCTTCTCTAGCTCATTTTACAGATGAGGGAACTGAGGCAAGCAAGGATAAGTGGCTTGCCCAGGGTCACACAGCTAAGTAAGTGTCTGAGGCTGGATTTGAACTCAGGAGGATGAATCTTCCTGATTTAGGACCAGCACTATCCACTGTGTCACCTAGTGGCCCTGCCTGGCACATAGTAGGCTCTTAATAAATACTAGTTGAGGGGCAGCTAGATGGCACAGTGGTTAAAGCACCAGCCCTGGATTCAGTAGGACCTGAGTTCAAATCCGGCCTCAGACACTTGACACTAGCTGTGTGACCCATGGCAAGTCTCTTAACCCCAACTGCCTCACAAACATAATAATAATAATAACAATAAAAATAAATACTAGTTGACTGAATGGTGGGAGGGGAAATAGGTGTGGCCATACCTGGCTAGTACCTCTCCCATTATTAATGTGGGAGAGAGCCAGAAGTATGAGTGCCTTTAATTTTAGGTTTCTCTTATACCACTAAACCTTCCCTACAGATATGCCTGGTGGCTATTACATAAATAACATGGAAAGAATATCAACCAGATTGAAGGGGGTGAAATGTGATTTTTATCAGTGTAAGGAGCTTCCTGGTGAGCAAACTCCTACAACTGACATTTGTATCTGTTCTACAACTTACAGTCTTAACAAGTTCCCTGGGACATTGGGATGTTAAGTGACTTGCTCAGGTTTTCATAGACAATATGTGTTAGACACCTGACTCTGAAGACAATTTCCTATTAACTGCACTATGTAAACTCTTAACCAATAGAAAAAAAAAAAGATTGCATCAGATATTATAAAGTCAAACAAAAAAGCCACATCAGCAGGAAATTATGGAATAATAGCATGCACATAGAGCTTTACAATTTGCAAAGTACTTTACAAACATTATCTCATTTTATCTTATTTTATTGAGGTGCTATTGTTGTTGTTTGTTCTTTGTTCTCAAAGAGGACCATGACATCGGGAGGCAATCTCATGACTTGCAGTGAATTGAATAGAGACAGGGCTGTGCAAAGACACCAACCTCACTCTCTCCTCCAGAGCCATCTGGGTGCAGTGGCAAGATATATGTCTGGACAACTGGAGATGGCCCCAGATGTTTGAGGCAATCAGAGTTAAATGACTTGCCCAGGGTCACACAGCTGGTAAGTGTCAAGTGTCTGAGGCCTGATTTGAACTCAGGTACTCCTGAATCCAGGGCTAGTGCTTTATCCACTGCAGTGCCACCTAGCTGCCCTCAGGTGCTATTACTCTGTAAGTTCTATTATCCCTATTTGACAGATGAGAACACTGACTCTCAGAGGGGTTGTGAGTCATGAAGCTATAATATATGTCTGAAGTCAAATTTGAACTTAGGTCTTCTTGTCTCCAGGTCCAATACTTTATCCATTGGGATACCTCAGAGGACAGGTATGGGGGGAGGGAGGGAAGTTCCTATATGTGCCAACACTCAGCAACTCTTTGCTGATCAGATACCAAATCATTTGACTCTTCATTAGCTTCCTTGGAAAGCCCACTCCCTGACTGTGCTATACCTACCCAATGGCCCCTCTCTTTGCTCACTAGAAATTTATTTTATTTCTCCACTTAACAAATGTCCTTATTTGTGCAGAAGAAAAGAAATGCATCATGGAGCAAATTTGCATTGAATTAACTGAGAACATTTCATGCTTTTTATTAGTTTTAGCTCTTGCTGCTGTTGTTCTAAATTAAAAATTCATATGAGATCTGTTAAGAATTGCTCTACCTGGAGGGTCCCATTTCTCAGCAGCTTTCCAGCCTTACAGACCCCTAGTGTGACAGGTCCGGCATTTTCCTGATAGCTTCCTAGAGCTCCAGCTTCCCTGACACAGCATCCTACTCTAAGGGTCTAAAAAGTCTCCCAGCCATTCAGAGTCTGGGACTCTCAGACTTGGTGGGTGCCTAAGACCACATGAGTCATCACATCCTGAAGACATGCTGATCAGACTCAGTGTGGAGGCGCGGGAGACTACATCTAACCAGGCTGAAGATAAATGCCATTGTATCTCTGCTGTGTTTGGGCAAAGTAAGCCTCTGTTATTAAATGCTCGGTGACTTAAGAGGGCCTTATTTCATCTCAAAATCGAGCCTGATCTAAGAGTGCGCTGGAGTTAGTGCCATGTCTACAACAACTGGAAATCCTTCTCAATTGAAACCATAAAAATGTTGCGGTTGTTTGGTAGTGTGCAATTGTTTGTGATCCCCTCTGAGGTTAAAAAAAACCCTCGTCTCCTACCAGGATAAACATGAAGTCACCAGCAGGTACTTTTCTGCTCATGTTGGAGGGCCAAGAGCTCTAAGCAATATTTGACTGAATATTGGCAGAGTCAATATAAAAAGAAAAACAGAGAGGAGAATTTTTTCAGAAGGAAAAGATTCCAGAATATATTTCAAGGACTTTCCATTACAGCTAAATAGGAGAGCTAACAAGGGTGCAAGATCATTAAGCAATGCCCGGTCCCAGACCCCATTGCTGCTGGCATATCTCAGTCAACAAAGAAGCCTATATTCCGGCTTTATGAAGTCTTAGGCAAACTTTGGAGAAGGGCTAAGGGATATGTAACCTTTCCACTCTATTTGCTCACCTTACAGTGTAACCTTGAGGCTCTTATTGTGCCTCCTTTTCCTTGAATGAGGCCTAAGCTTTCAGCAGTCCTACAAATGCTTTGAGATTCTTAAGGCAGCTCCCCGTGCCAAAATGAAATGGAAGAGAATTCTGTCATCCAAATGCATTATGCTCCATCACTTCACTTGGGGCCATAGCTACTCCTACCACTCTGCTTCACACCATCATGACTTTAAGCCTGGATCATTGTCCTAACCACCTAACTGGTTTCTGGGTTTCCAGTTTCTCCCCATTTCAATTCTTCCTGCACAGTGCTTCTAAAGTACAGCTCTGATCACATCACTTACTTGTTGAGAAACCATCACTGCCTCCCAACTGGCTACATGATGAAGTCCAAACTCCTTAACCTGGCATTTGCGACTGAATTGACCTTTCCAGGCTTCCCCCTCATTCCTGCCTCTTTACCTACTCTGTTCCAGTTGACTTGTTTCACCTGTCATTCCTTAAACACATCATGTATTTTTCCTGCTTCTGTGCTTTTTTTTTTTTTTTGCAGGGCAATGAGGGTTAAGTGACTTGCCCAGGGTCACACAGCTAGTGTCAAGTGTCTGAGGCTGGATTTGAACTCAGGTCCTCCTGAATCTAGGGCCAGTATTTTAATCCACTGTGCCACCTAGCTGCCCCTGTGCTCTTTTCTCACACTCTGTTCTAATCAAGAATATCCTCCCCTCATCTCTACTTGTCAAAATTCAACCCATTTTACAAAGCCCTGTTCAAATGCCACCTACTTAATGAAGCCCCATCTAATCTCACCTAGACAAAAGTAATCTATCTCTCTTCCCATGAACATTTGCTTTTACCTCTACTATAGTACTTTTCACATCTGCCTGGGGAATGGAGGCTTTTTTGTATATGTCTTGCTCCCCTAAAACTAAGTTCTTTGTTATCAAGGACCATGTAATCCACAACTTCTGACAATGTGCCTTGCATACAGCAGGTGCTCAATAACTGTTGGTTGAACTGAATGATCGCTATCCAAGTCATTAATGGAAGATGTAGGTCTTCTCGGTCCATTCCAATAGTCTAAGATAGCAGTTCATGAAGTGTGGGGGTCCTGCCTTTTAAGACAATCCAAAGGGTCAAAACTATTTTCATGGGGGCAGCTAGGTGGTGCAGTGGATAGGGCACCGGCCCTGGGTTCAGGAGGACCTGAGTTCAAATTTGACCTCAGACACTTGACACTTACTAGCTGTGTAACCCTGGGCAAGTCATTTAACCCTCACTGCCCCGAAAAAAACTCTATTTTTGTAATAATACAAGGATGTGACTTGCCCAATAAAATACTCCTCCTTTTTCTAACTACATCATTGTATGAGGTCAGACTTTCTTCCTATTCTTCAACCAAAATAACATCACAAGAGACTGAATGTAGAAGCAGATATGAGAATTCAGCTGTCTTCTAGATTTTATATGAGAATCTACCTACCTTCTAGTGCAGGCAGCTAGCTGGCACAATGGATTGATTTAGAGTTTGGAAAATCCAAATTTGAATCCTATTTCAGACACTTAATAGCTGTGCAACACTAGTCAAAACACTCAATCTTTATGTGCCTCTGTTTCTTCATCTGTAAATTGGGGATAATAATAGGATTTACCTGTAAGGGTCAAATGAGTTAACATACATAAAGCACTTTGAAAACCTTAAAGCACTACATAAATGCTATTATATTGTCAGACATTAAAAAAAAGATTTGCAAAAAATACAAATCAATGTTACTCTTCTCACTGAATATTTTTTGTTTTGGAAAATAAAGTTAATTTTAAAATATTTATGTTAACATAATGGGTTAGTATTTGCATTTCAAATGAATTAATAAATAATTACTTTGAAATGGTCTGTTTTAATGTCTAATGCTGTAAATGTTAATAGACATAATCCACACACACAAAAAACTTTTAGGGATCCTCAATAATTTCTTTCTTTCTTTCTTTTTTTGGCAGGGCACATAACTAGTAATTTGAACTCAGATCTTCCTGAATCCAGGGCCAGCACTGAGCCACCTAGTTGCCCCCCCCCCACTTAATAATTTCTCTCTCTCTCTCTCTTTTTTTTTTTCTGGCAAGGCAATGAGAGTTAAGTGACTTGCCCAGGGTCACATAGCTAATAACTGTCAAGGGTCTGAGGCCGGATTTGAACTCAGGTCCTCCTGAATCCAGGGCTGGTGCTCTATCCACTGCACCACCTAGCTGCCCCCCCCCCATTAATAATTTCTAAGGGTATAAAGGGATCCTGAGAACAAACTGTTTCACAATAGCTGGTCTAAGACTATTTCTGCACCTTGGCTGTGAAGACCTGTCCTTGGAGATCAGATCCAGAGTCATCACAGAGATCACCTCCCTGGGCAACAAAAATCCAGAGATGGTAGATTTTTTTTTAAGTGAGGCAGTTGGGGTTAAGTGACTTGCCCAGGGTCATACAGCTAGTAAGTGTTAAGTGTCTGAGGCCAGATTGGAACTCAGGTACTGCTGACTCCAGGGCCGGTGCTCTATCCACTGCGCCACCTAGCTGCCCCAATGGTTGATATTCTAAGTGCTGCAGAAAACCTGTCAGAGATTGCTTCAAAGGTTTGCAGCTTTAAGTTTTCCCTCCAGTGTGCTCCTTTGGGGAATTAGCAGATCTCTATATATTAAGCAAAGTAGGCCAGCAGAGCAAGTAACCTAATGCAAAGGGTTTGTGATCTCTTGTCAACTTTAATCTGCCTGAATTTATTTTTAGACAGTAGAAAAGCCAGCTGAGTAAATGTGGTAAGGCTGGATATGGGTTTTCAATTCTAGAGACACCAAGGTAGTTTCCCCTTTCCCCTTTCTGGTTTATTCCTTAACTAATAACTATCTCTCTCCATCCCCTTAAGAGAGACCGAAACAGCATTTTTCTCAGCCATTTGGGAGTGAGGCACCTGGTTTCTATCTGGCAAATATTTATTACATGTCTATCATACCTAAAACTCTGTGCTAGTGGATTCTTCCTTGAAGGGAGAGAATCTTAACCTATCTGGATGGCAACCTGGATTTTTTTCTGTGGGGCACTGAGAGTTAAGTGACTTGCCCAGGGTCACACAGCTAATAAGTGTCAAGTGTTTGAGGCCTGATTTGAATTCAGATCCTGCTGAATCCAGGGTTGGTGCTTTATCCACTGTGCCACCCAGCTGCCCCACCCCCACCCCCCACCCCCGCTCCGCCCCGCAACCTGGATTTTTCAGTAGAACTTTGTACAGACAAAGCCTCAGGTCATCTAGTCTGACTCTACTTGAGACCAACCTTCATTCTAATGCCAAGTGATCCTGTCAAACTGACTGTCCTCTCTGAGTTTAGGAAATATGGTTAGTGGTACTAAGGAAATTCTTCATTGCTCATTTCTCCTCAGGATATCTTCTACAGGGATCCTGAGAGGTCACCCTGATTTTTTCCTCTAAACATCCATTTTTGCACATTGGATCTGTGGGTGGATTTATACTACAGTTGATATGTCATGCTGCAGAATGTTTCCTTGGAAGATGGGTTATCTGATGGATAGATAGAAGGAATAAACATTTATTAAGGGGGCAGCTAGGTGGCGCAGTGGATAAAGCACCAGCCCTGGATTCAGGAGGACCTGAGTTCAAATACAGCCTCAGACACTTGACACTTACTAGCTGTGTGACCCTGGGCAAGTCACTTAACCCTCATTGCCCTGCAAAAAAAATTTTTTTAAATAAATAATAAACATTTATTAAGCACCTACTATGTGCCAGGCACTGTGCTAAGTGCTTTACAAATATCTTATTTGGTCCTCACAACAACTTTGTAAGAAATATACTATTATTATCCCCATTTTACAATTGAGGAAACTGAGGCAAAGGTTAAATGACTTGCCCAGGTTAGTACTAGTAAGTACCTGTAAGTAAGTACTAGTAAATTCCTGAGGCCAGATTTTAATTCAGGTCTTCCTGACTCTGGGCCCAGCTTCTATCTTCCTAACTCTAGGCCCAGAAGTCTATCTACTGTGTCACCTAGCTGCCTAATGCAGCCTATATGCGATACCACCTCACATCTCAGAAGAATGGAATGCAAATAATATTGGATGGTACCGTTGTTGTTGCATTGTTTCAATTATGTCCAACTCTTCATGATCCCTTTTGGAGTTTTCTTGGTAAATATACTGGAGTGGTTTGTCATTTTCTTCCCCAGCTCATTTCACAGATGAGGAAACTGAGGCAAACAAGGTTAAGTGACTTGCCCAGGGTCACACAACTAGTAAGTGTCTAAAGCCAGATTTGAACTCATAAAGATGAGTCTTTCTTATTCCAGGCCTGGCACTCTATCCACTGTACCACCTAGCTTACTAAAGTAAGGCAAACAAACAATCTGTATTTTCCAGTAGTGGTAATGATTTTACAAATTGGGGCCTTATCTTCCCACCCCCACCCCCACCCCATCTCCCATAGAGCATACTCAGAGTTTCTATTCCTGGATGTAGGTGACCACATGGAAGGCTCCATGGCCTACCATGGAGTTGGAAGGGGTGATGATTCAGTGTATACAGAAAAGGAAATGGTCCACCCCTCCCACTCCCTTTCTCACTGCAGATCATGCTGGGTTCTTTTTCAGCTGCATCCCAAAAGATAACTCCCACTACATAAGAATTTCTTTTACTAGAAGTTTCAGTTCTTAATATGAGATAGACACAAATGAACATACATAAATACACCCTAGTTGATACACCTGAATTATCAGAAAGGTATACAAGAATGGGGTGGGGGGGGGACAGCTAGATGATGACACAGTGAGTAGAGTGCTGGACCTGGAGTCAGGAAAACTCATATTCATTAGTTCAAATATGGCCTCAGACATCTACTAGCTGTGTGACCCTGGACAAGCCACTTAGCCCTGTTGGCCTCAGTTTCCTCATCTTGTAAAATGAGCTGGAGAAGGAAATGTCAAAGTACTCCTGTATCTTTATCAAGAAAACCCTAAATGGGGTCACAAAGAGTCAGATACGACTGAAAAATGACTGAAAAACAACAAGAACACTGAAAAATATATTTAGAGATAAATACCTGAATACCTTATTTCAGTTTGCTGGAATTTGACATAATATCTGTCATACAAAGTATCCTACTTTCTTGGTTTCTTTCATTATTTC
Source organism: Dromiciops gliroides (assembly GCF_019393635.1). Lineage (NCBI taxonomy): Eukaryota > Metazoa > Chordata > Mammalia > Microbiotheria > Microbiotheriidae > Dromiciops > Dromiciops gliroides. The sequence continues at coordinate 582,656,197 of NC_057861.1, forward strand.
TTTGTAGAAATAAGGAAAGACTAATGGCTCAGGCCAATCATGGAAGACAATTATTTTTCAAAAAACTTAATGGATCCTTAATTAACCCAGGATAGATAAATTCATCTGACTTTAGAATCATAGGATCTAGAGCTGAAAGGAACCCTTATTTTACAGATGGGGAAACTGAGTCCCAGAGAAATTTAAATGACTTGCGCAAGGTCACAAAAGGTAGTAAAGTGGCTAAGCTAGAACTCACTCCAGGAAAAGAAAACTCCAAACCCAGTTTTCTGTGTAGCTTACCTGAAATATTTTTTTTTTCTGTTTCTAAGTGAAAGGGACAATTTATACTTTGTCACTTCAGCTTTTGATAACTAGGAATCTTCACAGACAGGAATGCCTTTAGCAAAAATCAAATCCCATTCTGCATGGAGAGATTACATTCTGCATCAGAAAATGCCATGACTGAATACAGCTGGCTAAACCCAGCCAACCTTACTCATATTTCCAGGGCTCTTTGGGTAAATAGGACACTGAAATTTCTGGTAAAGATTAATATTGAAAGTTTTAGCTGAATCATTTGGAAGGGGCCACACCTGGCCCACCCTGAGATTGCACATGCTACTGAGCAGCTTTTAAAGGACCTCCCCTTTTGGGGGAGGAAAACGCCAGACCTACCCTCTGGGATTGAATAGGCTAAGCTTAAAGTTAAGACTATCTATCTGTATTTCTACTTCCTTATTTCCTTAATTGGTTTCACCTTTGTGGTTTAATTAATTCCCAAGTAATTAAACCTGATCCTTTATGAACTAAAGCTCAGAGGCTCCTTTTCTTATTGGTCTGGGAGGAATATATAGAAAAAGGAAAGTCCAAAGGGGGGATTAAACCTAAAAGAGTCCCTCATATTTCCGGGACCCCAATATTAAGGCGAGTCACCCTAATAACACTCCATATATCAAATTTTGGCCCTCACAAGGAAAAAGGTTAAAAAACTTGGAAACTAGTGAAGAAATAAAGTTAGAGGAGCCATTAAGTTCAACTCCCTGACACATTTGGTAATCATGATGAAGAGGAGGCAGGATGTAGAGGAGCAAGAGGCTGCTCATTCTATTGTTAGATTTATCCAATTGTTTGAAAAATTTTAAATACTATGATATGAAATCTGCCTTCCTATAACTTTTCCCCATTGATTTTGCCCTCTGACACTTGCACCAATCAATCAATAATCAATTAATTAATAATCAATCAATTAGGTAGTTAGGTGGTAGTAGGGATAGAGTGTTGGACACTCTTGACAACTTGACAACTTGAGTTGAAATACAGCCACAGACACATACTAGTTGTGTGACCCCAAGCAAGTCACTTAAACTCAGTCTCCCTCCTGAAAAATGGGAATAATAATAATAATGGCACCTATCTCCCAGGATTGTTGTGAGGATCAAGTGAGACAATATTTGCGAAGTGTTTTGCAAGCCTTAAAGCGCTATGTAAGTGCTGCCTGTTACTACTGTTAACAAGCATTTATTAGGTAACTATTCTGTGTCAGGCACTAGGAAAACAAAACCTAATTTCTCTTCCAAGGGACAGCCCTAAGAATATGTGAAGACAGCTATTCATGGCCTTCTCTTTAAAGAAGTGAAACACCCCCAATTCATTCACCCATTCTTCATGTGACATAATTTCCAGACCACTACCACTCAAGATCATCTTGTCAATGTCCTCCCTTATATATGATATCCAGAACTTGTGGTCTAACCAATAAGGGGAATGGTGAGACTGTTTATTATTTCTTTTGTTCTGGGATAGCAAAGAAGATGCTACACTTCAAACAATGTAACCTAAAAGCAAATTAGCTTTTTGTCAGCCATGTCACACTGTTGATTGACATTGAGCTTCCAGCTGACTAAAATCCCATCCCTAGGGGGCAGCTAGGTGGCTCAGTGGATAAGCAGCAGCCCTGGATTCAGGAGGACCTGAGTTCAAATCCAGCCTCAGACAATTGACACTTACTGTGTGACCCTGGGCAAGTCACTTAACCCTCATTGCCCTGCAAAAAAAAAAATCCCATCCCCGCCCTCCACCACCACCACCACCTCTTTCATTTCTTTCCATTTGTTCAGTTGATTTTTTTTAACCTAAATGCATAACTTTCTATTATTCCTGTTAAATTTCACCTTATTAAATCTGACCCATTGCTGTATCCTGCTGATTATTCCCATTTTATCCTGTATACATCGGGCTTGGATGTACTCATTGGCATGTTGTTTCCCTCATTATACCATGAACTCCTTGAGAGGCTGAGACTGTATTTTACCTTTCTTTATTCCCTCAGAGCTTAGCACAGTGCCAAGCACATGGTAGGCAACTTAATAAAAGTTTATTGGCTAACTGGCTGTCAAGATTCTTGTATCTCAATTTGTTACATAATGATTTTAGCTATCTCCACCCGACCCTTCCCCTTCTCTTTCCCCCCAGCTCTGGGTCACCTGTAGATTTTAGAATCATGGCATCTGTCTTTACCCAAGTTACTTGTAAAACACACACACACACACACACACACACACACACATTAAGCAGGACAGGGCTCTGGACAGCGCCCTACAACATATCACTAGATACCTCCCTATTTTTGTTACCATAATCAGGAAAACTGACACATTGAGCAAGAACCCGCAACTGTTGCTGAAGTCCCTGGTGAAGATTATCTCTTATTCTGAGGTTGCCTGCAGACAGTTTATAAAAGCTCTAGTCTTTTCTTCTATGATTGTAGAGCTGAGTGTCCTGGCAGGGAAAGAGGTTGAGTGCCAGGGGAGACCACTTCATGCTAGAACAGTGAAGAGCTTGGGAGCTGGGCTACTTGGGTGGCTTCCTCTGTGTCCCCAATCACTGTATGTGCCCTTTAGCAAAGTCATACTGGTAGGGTCTATTTAAAGACCTGAGCACAGAATAAACACCAAAAAAGTTGGGAAGTGATGAATTTGCATTACAAAGTAAGCAACAAAGGGCAGCTAGGGCCTTAGATTCAGGAGGACCTGAGTTCAAATCCATCCTCAGACACTTGACACTTACTAGCTGTGTGACCCTGGGCAAGTCACTTAACCCTCATTGCCCTGCAAAAAAAAAAAAAAGTAAGCAACACTTGTTGCTGTTCAACTATTTCAATCCTGTCAACTCTTTGTGACCCCATCTGGGGTTTTCATGGCAAAGATAATGGAGTGATTTGCCATTTCCTTCTTCAGCTCATTTTGCAGATGAGGAAACTGAGGTGAATAGGGTTCAGTGACTTGCCCAGGATCATACAGCTAGTAAGTGCCTAAGACCAGATTTAAACTCAGGTCTTCCTAACTCCAGGTTCTGCTCTTTATCCTAGCAGTCCCAAGTGTATCCCTGACAATGCTTTCTGAAACCTTCCCATGTCTCTTGAGTATGCTTTTGTCAGAGATTGTGGGATATCCTAAATCACTGACCCTGTCAAATAATGCCAGCATAACATGGAAGACTAGTCCCCTATTCTCATAACCCAAATGGTCTGATGGGTATAAAACACATGTTAGGATAGGAAGCTATGGTATAGTATAGCATGGTATGGAATATACATATATAAACATGTGTATCTATGTGGGTTATCTAAATATATAGAAATGGGGGCAGCTAGGTGGCACAGTGGATAAAGCACCGGCCCTGGATTCAGGAGGACCTGAGTTTAAATCCGGCCTCAGACCCTTGACACTTACTAGCTGTGTGACCCTAGGCAAGTCACTTAACCCCAACTGCCTCACCAAAAATAACAAAATAAAAATAAACATATGTGTATCTATGTGGGTTGTCTAAATATATAGAAATGCCTTGTACATGGTGTGAATAGATATGATCTTAAGTCTGTTTTACCTCTTTGGGGAATAGGAGAAAGGGCATGATACCACTCCCAGCAACCCAGCTAAGAGGAGAGGCCAGTAGGATGCAAGACTGCCAAGGCTTGGCTATTACTCCTCCAATCTCCAACATAGGTACTGAGCTAGACTTTCCAATATCTCTAGTCTAGGAGTATGTTAAGTTCAGAACAACTTAAGGGGGAGGCAGGCTAGCCCTTGGGTTACCCTTGCTACCTTTGTCCCATCTCACTAACCACCAGTTACACAGAAAGGAGAAGAGATAAGAAATGAAAGGTGATTCCAAAGACATCCCCCAAAAGAGAAAAAGACCTATTTGTACAAAAATATTTATAGCAGCTCTTTTTGTGGTGGCTAAGAATTGGAAATCAAAATGCCCATCAGTTGGAGAATAGGTAAACAAACTGTGGTATATGATGATAATGGAATATTATTGTGCTATAAGAAATGACAAGCAGGATGACTTCATAAAGGCCTGGAAAGACTTATATGAACTGATGTATAGTGAAGTGAACAGAACCAGGAGAACGTTGTACACAGAGACAGAAATACTCTTTGATGAAAAACTATGCATGACTTGACTATTCTCAACAATAGAATGATCCAAGGCAATCCCAAAGGAATATTGATGAAACATACTATCCACCTCCAAAGAAAGACCTGATATTGATGGATCAACAGGATCCAGGCATGCTCTTTTTCACTTTCTTTCATTTCTTTCTTTTAACCAAGTTTTCTTGTACAAAATGACAAATATGGTAATGTTTTACATAATCATACACGTATAACCTATTTGTTATTTGCCACCTCAGGGCAGAAGGGAAGGGAGGGAAAGAGGAATAAAAATAGTGATCCAAAACTATAAATAAAAATGTTTATCACCAAAAAAATAAAGGTAATTTAAGAATAAAATTATTTTAAAGAAAATGATTCAATTTAAAAAAATATATGTACAAGGCACATATGTAGTACATAAGTGCAACATAAACAGGCTCTGGAGATACAAAAACAAAACTAAAAATGGTCCCTGACTTCATGCTTACATTTTACTTGGGAGATATAACATTTAAAGAGATAAGTAAAAACAAAGTAACATAAGGAAATAGAAACCATTGCTAACTAGGGAGTTCAGAATAAGCTTCCTAGAGAAGATGGTATGTGAGTGGAGCCTTGAAAGAAGCCAGTCTTTCTAAGAGGTAGACGCATCTTTGTGTCACAAGGTCAATGACAGCTCTGTCCTAAGAGATAAATTCTGATCTCCTTATACTGTCTCAACACTCTTGCACCAGAAATCATGGGATCCTGGCAGTCAAGGGTCATAGGACCCTAATACAAGTTGACATTGATTGGGGACCACGGTTCACTATTATCTAAATATTTCTTCATATGGTCCATGAGGATATTGTGAGAAACTTTGTCAAATGAATGACTGAAATCCAGATATATGTCTATAACATTTCCCTGTTCTATCAGTATAGTAATACCATCAAAAAAGGAAATGAAATTGGTTAGTTTGGTAGGTTGTTTTTGTTTTTATTAAGTTGTTTCAGTCATGACCAACTCTTCATGACCCCATTTGGGATTTTCTTGGCAAAAATATTGGAGTAGTTTGCCATTTCCTTTTCCAGCTCATTTTACAGATGAGGAAACTGAGGCAAACAGGGTTAAGTGACTTGCCCAGGGTCACCCAGAAAGAAAATATCTGAGGCCAGATTTGAACTCAGAAAAATGAGCCTTCATGGCTCCAGGCCCAGAATTCAATCTACCATGCCACCTAGTTGACCCTGGTTTGGTGTGGGTTGTGCTTAATTGATACCAAGTGATAACCACTTTTAATTCTTCATACTCACAAACTATGTACTAACTATAACTAACTAAATATTAATTCTATATAAATTATATATATTCCTCTGTGTGTGTGTGTGTGTGTGTGTGTGTGTGTGTGTGTAAAGTATGTAAACTACATTAGTTAGAGAACTGGACCTGGAGTCAGGAAAACTTGTTTCAAATCCAATATCAGATACTTACTAGTTATGTGACTTTAGGCAAGTCGTTTAAACTCTCTGCAACTCAGTTTACTCATCTGTAAACATAATAATGGCCCCTACCTCTGTAAGTCTGTTGTGAGGATAAAATGGCATAACATTTGTAATGGTGCTTTGCAAACCTCAAAGTGCTATGTAAGTACTAGCTAGTATTACGAGGATTTTGACAAGGATGGACGTTAAATTCTCCTGTCTGGAGTATATGAACTACACCTTTTTGCCCTTTTTGAAAATTGGGATATTTGACTGTCTCCAGTATTCTGGTACCTCTTCAGTTCCCTATGATTCTTCCATCGTTATTGACATGACTTCAAAGATCTTCACTGAAAGCTTTTTTTGGTGTCCTGAGATATAATACATCCAAGCCAGGAAAACTCATTTAAAACAGCAAAATGTTTCTATTTCCTGGTGTATCTTGGGCTTCCACTTTGCCTGAATTGTGCTTCTTTAACCCTTTCCACCCTGAAGTTAATGATGATGATAACTCACCTTTAAATAGCATGTTATGGTTTGCAAAATACTTTACATGTGTTATCTCAATTGGTTCCCAAAGAAAACCCTGAGTTAGGTCTCTATTTTACAGATGAAGAAACCAATACAGACAGGTTGGGTGATTTGTCCAGGGTTACATAACTAGTAAGAAACTAAGGCAGGGCTTGAACTCCTAGTCCAGCACTGTTTGCACTGGGCCACCCAAATGCCTCTAAGTTAATTGTCCTTGATAGAAACAATTAACCTCTCTAGACTAGTTTCTTCATCTATAAATGAAGGGGTTGGACTAAAGTCTCTCTAAGGTTCCTGACTGTTCTAAAATTTGGTAACACACATACATCTCATCCCACCCCACCCCAATCCAAAATTAGGAAGAGGAGCTCAATTTTTTTTTTTTTTTTAGTGAAGCAATTGGGGTTAAGTGACTTGCCCAGGGTCACACAGCTAGTAAGTGTTATGTGTCTGAGGCTGGATTTGAACTCAGGTACTCCTGACTCCAGAGCCAGTGCTCTATCCACTGCGCCACCTAGCTGCCCCGAGGAGCTCAATTTTGAATGCATACTTGGAAAGAAAGATGAGTGAGGCAAGGCCATGAATGCAGAGTAGTAGGAAGCAGCCTCTACCTCCCCATCCTGCCCTCATCAAAAAAACCTCCCCCAAATACATGTAGAAAACACACCATATTGAATCCTGATGGGCAGATCCAAGGCAAAGTTACCATGAGTCATTTTTCCAGGCATAGGGAGTTAAAGAGGTGTGCAGGGGGCAGCTAGGTGGCCCAGTGGATAGAGCACCGGCCCTGGAGTCAGGAGGACCTGAGTTCAAATCTGGCCTCAGACACTTAACACTTACTAGCTGTGTGACCCTGGGCAAGTCACTTAACCCCAATTGCCTCACTAAAAAAAAAAAAAATTAATTAAAAAAAAAAAAAGAGGTGTGCAGACCCTGAGGATGGTGTGATGGTGTCTGGCCAATAACTCAGGGAGAGGCTGTGCATCAGGGCAAAAGGAGGCCTCAGACCCATGCTAGAACAGACCAGTGAATGCCAACTGCTCTGTTTGTTACATGCTACCCAGATCTAGGGCAGACTGAGGGAACCTGAGCCAGAGCCCGGGTTCCCAGGTATGGAACAATGGAAGGCCCTGGGCTGTATATACATACACACATACACACACACACAAACACACATATGTGTGTATATATACACATATATGTATATATGTATGTGTATGTGTGCATAGATAGATAGATAGCTATACACTCTGTGTATGCAGAATGGAGCATACAAAGAAGCAAACGGCAGCAATGTGGCCCGGACCCCAAGAGAACAGGTCTCAATCCCAGCTTCTAACACACTCTGAAGCCTGCAGAAATCCCAGACTAGAGGGAAGACTGCACATCTGACACTGAACCAACACAACTTCTCAGCCGGCCTATAGTGGCTGAGTCCAGCTGCGGTCTACTGTTGTTCAGAGACCTAAGTCTGTGTCAGGAACTTGCAGAGCCCTTAGCAGGGTTATCAAAGATCTGACTTTGCCCTGAGTCGGACAAGGCACAGAGATAGAAAGAATCCACAGGCCACCTCCTGAAAGAAACCCAAAAATGAATACTTCCAAATTCTCCAGAGCTTCCAGGACAAAGAAAAGATACCTCAAGCAGCCAGAAAGAAACATAAGTGGTCTTGTTTTGTGGAATGGTGGGTAATTATACTTTTTCACTGTTCTCCTTGGATGCCCTCCTTCTCATTTCTCCTACTGAACTCTATCATGGCCTCTTGGGCTCCTGAATTTGACTGGGAACCCCTTGTTGAGGCCTATTGCCACTCTCCCAAAGTGCTTTGGGGAATGGAACATCCTGACTACCTTCTGTATGTCCCAGTGAAGAAGGGGAAGCCTCATTAAACTCATTCCATTTATTCTTTAAAATTCTGACTTATTACTCTTTCTCTTAACCTCTCACCCAAGGAATTCCTAGGACAAAGGCAGAAGAGATAGGGTTGGAAGGATCCCTATAAGATTCCATCTACTCCTCACCTATATCTCCAGTTTTGACCTCCCTCCCAAATCTCCAAATTTCTGTTGGACATTTCTATTTGAATGCCTTTCTATAAAGGTTATTAGCTTTTTTGATGTCATGTCCTCCTCTGTCAATCTAGTGAAACTCCTCAGAGAAATGTTCTTAAATGCATAAAACAAGATACATAGGAATACACATGGAACCAATTATTTTGAAATACAATTATAATTTTTTTTAAATTCACAGACCCCCCCAGATTAAAAACTTCTGTTAACAAGGCAAGCAGAGGGACAGCTAGGAGGCACAGTGGATAGAGCATCGGCCCTGGATTCAGGAAAACCTGAGTTCAAATCCAGCCTCAGACACTCAACACTTACTAGCTGTGTGACCCTGGGCAAGTCACTTAACCCCAACTGCCTCACCAAACAAACAAACAAAACAAAAACAAGGCAAGCGGACATAGTGGATAGATAGTATTTGGGTTCAAATCCTGAGCTACATTCTGCTCAATACAAATAATTAATTCTCATAAAGTGGTCACATATACTCAAATTAACAGGAAGTTATAAATATGCAAAATGTGGTCATTGATTTTAGCCCAATGTTAATACACAATGTGATTTCAAATAACTCTGCTCTATGATGCTGAGCAAGTGACTTAATATCTGTATGCCTCATGCAAATCCCTAGTACTTGGGTACAAAATTGTGGTTGTTAGGGGGAGTTTCTTACACTAACAAAATCGTTGATCCTTCACATGTGGATGTGTCTTGTAATCTTAAATTCTACATGTCTAAAGCCAGATTCCTCATATTTTCCCCTGAACCAGTTTTTGTTAATACTATCATTATTCTCATTCTCCCCATCCATTTTCCTTACCTGGAATCCTACTTCCTATCTATCCTTCAAGATAGAGGCATTAGAGGGGGCAGCTAGGTGGCACAGTGGATAGAGCACCGGCCCTGGAGTTAGGAGGACCTGAGTTCAAATCCAGCCTCAGATACTTGACACTTACTAGCTGTGTGACCTTGGGCAAGTCACTTAACCCCAACTGCCTCACCAAAAAAAAAAAAGATAGAGGCATTAGTCCTTCAAAAGGAAGCCTTCCCAGATTCCTCCAACCCTCAAAGAGGTCACTCCCTCCTCTGAATTTCTCTAGGGCTTACTATCCATGTACATGACAATTCATCATACACTGCCTTGTGACACCTCGTATATTGTCATATTGAACTGTCATTTATTTCTTGTCTTCTTATTTATCTTTCCTGTGTTATGTCTTGTTTCTCCATCCAGACCCAGGGTTCTTAACCTCTTCTGTGTCATGGACTCCTTCATGATCTCTTCTCAAAATAGTGTTCTTAAATGCAGAAAAAAAAATACATGAGATTACAAAGGATACAAATTATACTGAAAAGTTTTTAAAATATTAAAAAAAAAAAACAAAAACAAATTCAAGGAACCCAGATTAAAAACTCCTTATGTAGTCTATAAATTCCTGAAAGGCAAGAAGTATGCCTTGTATTTGGCTTCCATCAGAGAATCTTGGATTCTCATGCCTTGCACATAATGGGGCACTCAGCAAAAACCGGCTTGGGAGGGGGGCAGCTAGGTGGCACAGTGGATAGAGCACCGGCCCTGGAGTCAGGAGGACCTGAGTTCAAATCCAGCCACAGACACTTAACACTTACTAGCTGTGTGACCCTGGGCAAGTCACTTAACCCCAATTGCTTCACCAAAAAACCCACAAAAATGGCTAGGGGGATGGACAGAGAGATGCACAATGAAAGACCAGTGCCATAGTGATAAACATCAAGGAAGGGGAGGGAGGAATAAAAAACCAACAACACAAAAAGAACAAAAACAGACTGCCTGAGCTCTGTGCCAGGTGGCAAAGAGGAGAGAAGTATTTGACTGCTCCCTGGAAAATAACCTCTGTGCCTTTAGGATCTGGAACAGATCCGGCTTTCTGGAACAGAGCTCAGACAACCCTAGCATCTGCTGAGCTGCTCTTCAGGATTTGCATCCATTTGCATAAGATTTTAAAGTCAGAATGGGAGGAAATTTGCCCTTTGTTATGTGTTTGAGCAGGGAGAAGTAGAGCTTCTAGGGTGGGTGCCAGGACCAAGTCTGCAAAAATGTATTGCAAATATGGAGTGGGTGACATTCCCACTCTGGGGTGCTGGTTGTGAAAGGAAAAGAAAATTAAGCAGTTTTATCCCCCACACAAAACAATGACCACTTTTCAGTTCCCCTTGCAAAAAAACATAACATTTGGAGTAGGGCTTGGATGAGTCTCGGATTTGTCCTTCCACTGCTCATTATTCTCAGTGTCCCAGGTTTATCTCAAGAATCATAACCAAGGAGAGCAATGAGTTTCCAATTACCAACCCAAGGACTGCCAGGAGGAATCTGCAATTACAAAGAGTTTTGTGAAAATGTTTAATGATGGCAGGGCTCAGAAAACTCAGCAGCAGCAGAGGTGAAATTAACAACATTAGTTGTCTTTCCCTGTTCTATGTCTTAACTCAAGTGAGATTTTGATTAACTTTGGGAGATTATATGCATTAAACACAGATGTGTTTATTTAGCACATTATAAGCATATTTCTGAACTGAAAAGCTGTTAAGTTCACCTGAGACCAGAAGAGAACAAGGATGCTGATCTGACCCCAGAAATCAGGCACAAATTTCTCTAGACCAGGCCAATAGAAACTCTGCTGTGGCTGCCTTGATTGATTGTCTAGTATCACATAAAATATTTGCAAATTAATAAAGCACAATTAAGTTACAATGAACACTGTCTGGGGCCCTAACCTTTATGGATTAACTGTGGACCCAATCAGTTTAACTCACCAAACTTGATTTGACCTTTTCAAGGTTCATCCTATGGGCTGTCTGCAAATGCAATTTTCCATCTGGACTTTTTTTTGGTTGGCTTTTAGCCAACATAGTAAAAAGATTTTTTTTTTTTTGGTGGGAGGGGTCAGGTAGCCATCCTGATTTGGGGTTTTGGTAGGGTTTGAGAGGAACAATTTAGCCCCCTGGAATATTTTTTCTTGTTATCATTCCAAACTTGTATGAATTTCTTGACTATTTTAGACAGAACTAAAGATAAAATGAGCTATAAATAACAAAAATTGTTGCAATTTTCCAATTTGGAATTTTAGGAATCCAAATGAACCTAAACAGCATATTCCCACCCCTATGCAAAATGGCTGTATGTTTATGTAATTCTGCTTAATTTTTCCTGTGCTCCTTGGCCTTTATTACACATCTGGTGCTTCCAGCATGTATTTAGAGCCAACGTGGGATGAAGAGATGCCAATTTCTTTAGATACTAAAAAATCCTGTGTTATCTCAAGAAAATCACTTAGTCTCTCTAGATCCAGGTGGCATAGTGTATAGAACTTCTGGCCTTGGCATCAAAATACCTGAGTTTGAAGCCTATCTCAGATTCCTACTAACTGTGTGACCTAAGACAAATCTTTTAACCTCTCAGTGCCTCAGTTTCTTCATTTGTAAACTGTAGGAGTTGGATTCAAGGGCCTCTAAGGTCCCTTCCAACTCTGAATCTATGACGCTGTGATCCTACAATCTGTAAAATTAGCTTAGATGAGCAATGAAATCCTTTCTAACTACAATTCTGTGATCTATAACCTCACCAAAGGACAGTGGTCCTCTCCTGCTTGAAGAGTTACCCTTTAACTTGTATATTTCTATGTGTAACCTTTATATAATTATAATGGTGATTCTTTCTTTAGAATCTCAATCCCACTGCCACTATTCTAGTCTATCGCTTTACTTTATCTGGAAATCATTCAAAAATGCTTCTTTGAATAGAACGTTAAGAGTAAAGAAGGAAGAGTAGGAGGAAGCTGTACAGTCCATTTCTCTCCCACAGCTACTCCAGCAAAGATCTATGAGAAGCGTCAGACCGATGAGACTGAGTAGTAATCAAAAGATCCAAGGAGAAACCACAGTGGGTCATTTTTCCCCAGTCCAAAATCATGAATTCAGCCCACAAGCAAGTGCAGAATAGAGATGGACTGGTAGCTTTATTATTCTGTACCTGCAGTACCTTTTGGTTAAGTAACAAGAACTGGGGCTGGTACCTATCTACTGGATCCCTAACCAGAAGGTAAGCCTGCAGTTGTGTTTCCAGACAAAACCAGGGTCCAGAGTCCAAAGCTCAAACAGGAAAGGCAACAATCATACCATGCCCTAGATAAGAGGTAGAAGGAGCTGAAAGTTTTCAATTTCCTAGCCTGAGCTGCCCCCAGTATCCATGAAGAACACGGCTCAATACCTGGAGAATACAGTGGCTAGACTCCAGATAATGCAGACCAGAACCACACAAGGCTCCAATGTTTCAATTCATAAAGTAAGGCTAGAAGAATAAGTAAATTAAAAAATTTTTAATTTAAAAAAATAATTTAAAATTTAAAAAGAATAAGTAAATTATATAAAAAAAGAAACTGATAATAAAAAGCTTTTATAGAGACAGGCCCAAATGCAGAATAAAAGAACAACTCCTAAACCCCTATAAGCAAAGCCTAAAAACAAAACAAAACAAAAAACAACTTGGCCTCAAGATCAACTAGAATTTCCGGAAGAAAGGAAGCAAGGGATTTTTTTTTTGAAGAGTTAAAAATTAGATTAAAAATGAAACAAGAGGGGGGCGGCTAGATGGCGCAGTGGATAGAGCACCGGCCCTGGAGTCAGGAGTACCTGAGTTCAAATCCAGCCTCAGACACTTAATACTTAATTAGCAGTGTGACCCTGGGCAAGTCACTTAACCCCAATTGCCTCACTTAAAAAATAAATAAATAAAAATGAAACAAGAGCTCCAGAGGAAAGAATTAGAAAAGATATAAGAATGCTACAGCACAGGTGTCAAATATGCAGCCTGGGCTGTATGCTTATGACCCACAACACTCTAGAGTGATACCCAAACCAGATTAAAATGTAATTGGAGGGGCAGCTAGATGGCGCAGTGGATAGAGCACCAGCCCTGGAGTCAGGAGTACCTGAGTTCAAATCTGACCTCAGACACTTAACACTTACTAGCTGGCAAGTCACTTAACCCCAATCACCTCACTAAAAAAAAAAAAAAGTAATTGGGAAATATTTAGCAAAATAAATAAAAAATACAACAAAACTTATGATATAGTATGTGGATCAATACATGGCCCACACACAGGTAGAGTTTACTTCTGTAGTATTTCTATTTGAGTCTGACACCATCGTGCTAGAAAACAGACTTGAAAAGAGAATTAACAGCTTAGTACAAGAGGTACAAAACTTTACCTAAGTAACAGCCTCCAGTAGTATGGACCAAACAGAAATTAAGGACTCTATCAAACAACAATATTGAAACAAAATTAAAAGACTGGAAAATAAGATGGAATGTTAGGGCTTCAAGGGACCTTAGGGATAATCTAGTGCAATCACTTTATTTTATAAATAAGGAAACTGAGATCCATACTTAGCCAAAGCTAAGCAAAAAAAAAAAAAAAAGCTGGCAAAAATGGGACAAACCCCCCCCCCAAGTCTTCTGACTCCCCATCTAGTATTTTTTACTATTCCATGGCACTTAGCATTTATCCATAGCATTTTCCCAATCACCAATATCTGCTCCCCAAAATCCACCCTGCATTCTTTTGCCAGAGCATTCTTCCACTCAAAAACTTACAATGCCTCCCTCTTCATGACTACATCAAACTCAAACTCCTTTGTCATGTTTTTAAAACCCTTATAAACTTGACTGAACCCTATTTATTGGACCTGATTTCCCACCACTCCTTAGAATTTAGCCTCTGCCCCAGTACAGTTGGTCTCATTATCTAGAGCACATGCTACATTCTTTCTCATTCCATTCTTCTGCTGATGCTATTTAACCCACTTAAATGCCCATCTTCCTTTTTGCCTTTTCACCTCACCAAATCCTATCTGTCCTTCAAGGCTCAATTCAAGTTCCAATCCATAAAGTTTTTTTTTTAATTTTACTACTCCAGCTCATATAATTTTGTACTTAATGGTTTTCTGTTGCCTATTTAACAGTTTTGTCCCCCCAAACAGACTACAAGCTTTTTGAGGTTACAGACAATTGTATTTCTTTTGATTCCCCCACAGTTCCTAAAAAGTACTAAGGGCATAGTAGGCACTCTATAAATAATTGTTGAATGACTGATCAATTATACAGTAGAGTAAAATGAATGATCTCACAAATCTGTATCCTCATTTCCCTTCTCATGAGTACCACCCACCTGAGTGCCTTATTTCTCTGGACTGTTACAATGACCTCTTAACAAATTTCTTCTCTTTCTAATCATTCAATTCATTCAAACAACCATTTATTCTACCACAAATTACATGCAGCACACTGTATCAGGTCATGAGAGAGATAGTTTATTTGATATATGTCCCCTGCCCTCATAGAACTCATAATCTAATAAGTAACTATGACATATTTTTAAAAAACATACAAAACAAAATGTAAGGCTTAACAAGGAAGGCTTCATAGGGGAGATTATGTTCATCCTATACACCATTTCTAGATTAATCTTCTCAAAACACACCTCTGATCATGCCATTCCTCCATTCAAAAACCTTCAGTGTCTGCTCTTCACCTTTTGGATAAAGTCTAAATTCCTTATGTTGTCATTCAAAGCCTTCTGGACAACCTAGACCAGATGTACATTTTCTGTCTTATCTCACATTATTTCGCATCATGTACTCTATGCTCTAGTCAGCTGACTTTCTCTTCTAAGAATGTCCCCTACCTGTCTGTTTTCCAGTCTTTGCTGGAAATATGTCCTTTACATGGCATATGTCATGTTTGGAATGCATTCCCTGCCATCCCCAACTATCCAAAACCTCCTATGATAAGCCCTTCAAGATTTAGCTCAAGTGTCACCTCCTCAATATAGTCTCCCTATATTGAGACATGATAGTTAACTGTCTTCTGAACTCTCATATATTACTTTGTCCTCTTTTCCATACTTTGATGAATCAGTAATTTCATCAATGTGGGTATTCCCTCCTATAATACAAATTGCAACTCTCCCATATCTTCTTTTCTTGTGAGATTCTTGTCTAAATCTTCCTTAAAATCCTCCACATGGGGGCAGCTAGATGGTGCAGTGGATAGAGCACTGGCCTTGGAGTCAGGAGTACCTGAGTTCAAATCTGGCCTCAGACACTTAACACTTACTAGCTGTGTGACCCTAGGCAAGTCACTTAACCCCAATTGCCTCACTAAAAAAAAAAAAAAATCCTCCACATGGGGTCCACCCTTCATGTAGAGTTCTTTATTTAGATGTTATGAAATTGCATAGGTGCCAAGGGATATACTATCTATCAGTTATTCTTTACTCTTTCTACTTGACTGGTCCACCTGCTTTCCCAGTCAGTCAATTAACATTTATTAAGCATCTACTATGTGCCAGCCACTGTGCTAAGTTGCTGAGTCATATGTCATTATCCTTTCTGTGGCTTTTCCCACACAATTCTTTGTCAGTAATATGCTGCATTCTATGCACTCCTATCATATGATTCTCCAGTGACCTTGGGTGTCTCTCAACCTTAATTCTTCAAAGACTTAGGTAGTCCATGCAGCTATATAGTGTCACTAGAAAAATACTGATATTAAAAAGATGGTCTTTGTCTTAGTAAAAAACTTGGGATCATGAAAAGCACAGGGCAGTTCCCCTAAGTCATTCGATTCCACTCTCCTCCTATTCAATCCCAGACCCAGTTCATTGTCCATCTGCAGTGCATGTACAAGATTATATTTAGTGGTGGATCTACCTCTACAGGTTTTCCTGAGTAGATAGAATACTTTTGGAGGATTATGTATTTCATTTAGAAACCCTGCTACATCCAAGGGTTTGATGCATTCAGGACAACATCATTTGCAAACAGGAGTATTCAAAAGACTTCATCATCTATAAGGAATCCCTCTTACGTTTGGACATCTTCTGTGGTAGTGGCAAACACTTTTGGTGAGCAAAGCTCTCCCTCTTTAGTGCCTAATTTGACACTAAACATCAGAGGGTCATGAAGTTATCATCATTATATCTTTCAGGGAATCTTGTATGATTCTCACATATTCATGGTCAACATTTTGTCAGAGAAGATCCTTTGGGTCCATGTTTTGCTCTGGACTGATAATGTCCAAAAGTGAGGGCTTCATTTTTCTAAGGTTTACAGTGGAAATCTTTCCAGATTTTTTCCATTTTGGTCTGTTCATTGACCTCCTTTCAATTTCATACTTAAATACCCATGGGATGATCTGGCTTTCTCTCACCAAGTTTCCTGAATCTTGTTTTAGCTTTAAATATTTTATGAAGCAATATTGCTGAAAACCTTCCACTATCTTCCCCCTTAAGATTCTAAAAAATGAATTTATATTATAAACCAGAGGTTGGGGACAGCTAGATGGCGCAGTGGATAGAGCACTGACCCTGGAGTCAGGAGTACCTGAGTTCAAATCCGGCCTCAGACACTTAACACTTACTAGCTGTGTGATCCTGGGCAAGTCACTTAACCCCAATTGCCTCACTAAAAAAAAAAAAAAATTAAAAAAAAATAAACCAGAGGTTGACAAACTATGACCCAAGGGCCAAATCTAGCCTGCAAACTAAGAATGGTTTGTGGGATTTTTTACATTTTTAAATACTGTATTCAAAAGTATTTGTATAACTTGCAGGCTAAGAATGGTTTTTGTGGTTTTTTCATAAGACATTTCAAATTATAAAAACATTCTTAGTTCAGGAGTATAACAAAAACAGGTAGCAGGCAGATTTGGCTGTGGACTATAGTTTGCCAACCCCTGTTCTAATACATTGTTGTTCATCATTTCTTTTTCTTTCTGTTCGGCAAAGAGGTCAAATGTTTGCTGACTTGAGGTCTTTCAGTCATTTCACTGGGACAACTAATTTAATCAGGTAAACTTGCTTAGGAAAAAGGTAATGATCTGTGTCAATGTTGGTTCTCTTATCCATTTCTCATCTTCTGCATCAACTGCTTATTTAAATTGTACAGACTGAAGATTTCTCAAATGTCTCTCACATCATCTCATTTTTTCATTCTTTTTCCTAATTTGGTACTGATTATAATCTTTGCTGTAATAAGTCAGCAGACTGTATATAAACAGCTGATTTAGAAATGACTCTCACAGCAATTACTAGTTGTTTTCTGTTAAATTTAATTTCATTTTTTTATTATGCTACTTGGTGTTCCCCAAGTCTAGTGTTTCCAAACTCTCCTCTCTAATAAATTCTTCATTATGTATAGGCTTGAGGTTTCTAGGTAGCCTACAATCCTTTAGCCTTTCTTGTTTATAATTGTTTTTCTGTTTACCTCTATGCCTACCTTTGCATTAAAGTAATCAGAATACATTTCAATTTAATTTGAAGAGTCTTATCAAGGAGACAAAATTTATATATTTCCTCTTCTGCAACAGATGTTGGCACATAAGCTGCAATTAACTTCATGATAGTCTTTTAGCAAATGCTTATCATTGAGCACTGCAATTCCAGGTGACCAGGTGTCCTGTGATACCTGTGATGTTTTTTGTTACCTTCAGACATACAATAAAACCAATTTGCCAACTCCTTTATTTGTCTTTCCAAAGGTACCTTAGAGCCAGCCTTCCATCAAACTGCAACTTCCTTTTGTCCTCTGGTTTCATTTATACTCAGAATGTCAAGATTCATATGATTTAGTCCCTCTGGTTAAAGTATATCCAACTGGTCACTGGTCAAGGATCTCCTAGTCACAACAGTTAAGTTAATGTTTATAGACAGTCTCGAAAATGTGTTTCTTAACATTCTTTGCCTTTCTTTTCTATTGTTATGCCACTGTCACCCCAGAATTAGAAAGGGGCTGCATAGGACTGGAGGCCATTTTGTATTTTCCTTTGTTTCACAGGTTGCCAAGGCCGAAGAATTCATCACTAAGAGGCGAGAATCCCAGCAGATGAGCCACACTCTACTCAGTCGGGCTGGTCCTTGAAAAGTCGACATACTCTGTCGCTAGGACACTACTTGAAGCCTTTCCAGCATGGTAGAACCTGACAAAGCTTATGCTCTGCTGGCAGTTTAGGAACCTGGGATCACCTCCAAACTACAATAAGGCATTGGAGTAGGACTTTGTATTGTTGTACAGTGAGAAAAGCACAGCTTCTGCCGTCAGAGGACCTGGGTTTAAATCCTACCTCTAATGTTTAAGAGGGTCTTAAGTTTCCTCATTTGTAAAATGAGGGTGTTGGCCTGATTAGCCTTTGAAATCCCTTCCAGCTCTAGATTTATGATCCCATCTCTTATAGTTGTAATTAATATATATCATATTGTAACTATTTCTATAAATTATCTCCATTCCTAGACTGAAAACTCTTTTGGGGCAGGGACTGTCTCTAATTTGTCTTTGTGGTCTCCTTAGTAACTAGCACAGGGTTTTGGACATATTAAGACACTTTAAATATTTGTTGAATAAATGAATTCTCATTTGGGAAATAAGATTGAAATGACCCATATGACAATAAGATAGTTAGTGAACCCCCTTAATAGTGATCTTTCTTTATAACTTTTTTTCTCTTTTCTGTATGAAGTTCAAATTCTTCCCTTTAAGAGAGATGCTTCAGGGGGCAGCTAGGTGGCGCAGTGGATAAAAGCATTGGCCTTGGATTCAGGAGTACCTGAGTTCAAAACCTGGCCTCAGACACTTGACACTTACTAGCTGTGTGACCCCGGGCAAGTCACTTAACCCCCATTGCCCAGCAAAAAAAAAAAAAAAAAAAAGAGAGAGATGCTTCAGGGGCAGCTAGTTGGCACAGTGGATAGAGCACCAATCCTGGAGTCAGGAGTACCTGAGTTCATACACAGCCTCAGACACTTAACACTTACTAGTTGTGGGACCCTGGGCAAGTCACTTAACCCCAATTGCCTCACTAAAAAAAGAGAGAGAGAGAGAGAGAGAGAGAGAGAGAGAGAGAGAGAGAGAGAGAGAGAGAAAGAGATGCTTCAGGGCAGCTAGGTGGCACAGTGGATGGACCTGAGTTCAAATCTGGCCTCAGACATTAGACACTTACTAGCTGTGTGACCCTAGGCAACTCACTTAACCCCAATTGCCTCAAAAAAAAGATGCCAAAAGATTTTAAAAGAGAAAATAAATAGTTTTTTTAAAAAGAGAGAGAGATGCTTCTAACTCTTCTGCTGAGAGGTGGCTGGGTGGTTCAGTGGATAGAGAACTGGGCTAAGAATCAGGAAAACCTGAGTTCAAATCTAGCCCCAGACCCTTACTACCTGGGCAAATCACTTAACCTGTGCCTACCTCAGTTTCTTCATCTATAAAATGGGAATGATAATAGCATCTATTCACCAGGATTGTTATGAGGATCAACTGAGATAATATGTGTAAAGTGCTTAGTGTGCCTGGAACATTGTAGGCACACTTCTTGCCTTGCTTCCACAGTTAGGTTTAGTTTGATGCTTTTTCTCTTCCCACTCCAATCTATGGCAATTTAACTCTTAGACAAGTAAAGACCTCAGGCTTACCAGGGACCAAGCTGGACAGGCAAGAAGATTAATATAAATCAGACAATAATATTCATCCATAAGAATCAAGAGGTGAACCAACTTTGCAAATCCACATCCACGTTTCATGAATGAGGGAATGAAAAAACATTTATTAAGCATTTGCTATTTGCAAAATACTGTGCTAAATCCCGAGGGTGCCAATAAAAATAATATTGGCTAACATTGGGGCAGCTATGTGGCGCAGTGGATAAAGCACCAGCCCTGGATTCAGGAGGGCCTGAGTTCAAATCCAGCCTCAGACACTTGACACTTACTAGCTGTGTGACCTTGGGCAAGTCATTTAACCCTCACTGCTCCGCAAAAAAAAAAAATTAATAATAACGGCTAACATTTACATAATGCTTTAAGGTTTGCAGAGATAATTCCTGCTTGCAAGGAGATCATACTATAATGGGAGACATAACATATATAGGTTCAGTTGCAAATCAGATGAAACGGTCCAGTGGTTCTCAGAGTATAGTTGCAAAGCAGATGGTATTGCATCTTCTTTAGTGCCATTTACATCCCCTCTGATGTTGAACTATTTGACAATACCAAGGACTCTGGTGTTAAAAACCTTCTTTTCTGGGTCTTCAGTAGCTGAGGCTTTTGAAGAGGTGGGGGCTGCAACACCTGCAGAAGAATTTGCTAGGTGAATTTCCACATGGGTAGCTCCATTCTACCAAGGATGGCTGGGCAGGGTCAGTGGTGTTCCGAACTGTGCTATTCCTGGGCTCTTTGGCTTACCTGTCCATTGTTGGCAGTTGGTCAGCAGTATGTGGTTACACGGATGTCAGTCCCTTTTCCATAAGGGCTGCACCCCTCTGTGATGGTTTCAGGGGCTGGATTCAAAACAGGGTTAGTGGTTTAAGGGTATTGCTCTTGGGTGCAGGGTCCTGGGCTGTCTCTAAATGAGTCTTAAGGGAGGTAGTGAAGGTGGTGGCAATAATTTGACCTACTGAGCACATGCCAGTTCCTATCTCTTCCTTATGATTCCTTGCTGCTCCAGCTAGGTTGGCCCACCTGCTTGTTTCCCTTATATGTTTATACTGTAATTAGAATAATTGAGGGTTTTTCCATATTATATTATAGTGGCCTTTATTTTTTACTTGCCTATCCCATGACCCTTCAATATGGGGGAAGTATGTCTAAAAATAATTTACTACCTGGAATAATCAAACTATCTGAAATTCCCTAAAACATAAACACACACATTCTTAGATTTTTGTCCCTTGGTGCCCAAGCTGAATTCTGCAAGAAATATAATCTGAGTGGAGATGCTTGAGATGGGAGAATAGAAGTTAGACATTCTTGCACATTGTTGGCACTTAATATGTTTGTTGAATTGAATTGATCTTCCTCTTCTTTTTGGCTTCCCATGAACCTCCATTGCACTGATACTACTATTATCTACTTCTTTGTGTGACTATTAATAAATAGCCAAAAATCTTTTGGGGCCTTTTGGAGCAGTGTTTTGGAGAGGATAAAATAAAAGAGATTGCCTGTCTGTGCCAAGCTCCACTTTGTCAGACCTGTTATATCAGCAGACAGTATACCTGAGTGAAAAAGACAGACGCTGTTTCCTATGACATGAGAACCAATAGACATGGATTTCATCCAGGGAAGAGAAAAAGTCTGAGCAAATAGCCTGCATGCTTTAGGGCAATAAAAATTCTTCCTTGTTCTAGAACCTATGTTGTATAGTGTATAGAACACTGGACTTGCAGTCCAGAAGACCAGAGTTCAAATCTGGCCTGAGGCACTTATTAAGCTGTATGATCCTGGGCAAGTCACTTATTCTTTCTCAGCCTCTGTTTCCTCACCTATAAAACAGGGATTATAATAGCCCCTACCTTACAGAGTTGTTGTAAAGATTAAATGTGATAGAGCAGTTATGTGGTACAGTGGATAAAGCACCAGCCCTGGATTAAGGAGGACCTGAGTTCAAATCTGGCCTCAGACACTAGACACTTACTAGCTGTGTGACCCTGGGCAAGTCACTTAATCCTCATTGCCCAATAAATAGATAAACAAACAAACAATAAATAAATGAGAGATTTAATGTGATAACCTATATAAAGCATTTTGGAAATATTAAAGTATGTAAACTTTTGAGTCCTGCCTTCAGCTAAAAACCTTCCCTAGTTCTCCTTAATCTTAGAATCTTCTTCTGAGACTACCCCCAAATTATCCCATCTATATCTTGCTTGTACATTATTTGCAGATTATCTCCTCCATTCGACTGTGAGCTCCTTAAAGGTAGAGACTGTCTTTTGCCTCTTGTGCTTAGCATAATGTCTGGAACACAGTAGGTGTTTAATGATTGTTTACTGACTGCCTGACAAAAGAGTTCTATCTTGTGGTTCAGTCATTTCAGTCATGTCTGTCTCTTCATGACACCATTTGGGGTTTTCTCAGCAATGATACTGGAATAGTTTGCCATTTCCTTCTCCAGCTCGTTTTACAGATGAGGAACTGAGGCAAAGAGGGTTAAGGGACTTGGCCAGGGTTACGCAACTAGTAAGTGTCTGAGGCCTGATTTGAACTCATGAAGAAGAGTCTTCCTGTTTCCAAGTCAGTGTTCTACCCACAGTGCCACCTAGCTGCCCCTAAAGAATTCTATAAATACTCACTTTTATGGTCCTTCACAAATTTTCTGGAGATCAGGAATAAGAGTGAGCAGTTGTTTTTCTCTACCAGTTAATGAATGAGAATAAAACCCTAAGATCACTAAATATTCTCATTAAAAATTAAAATGGGGGCAGCTAGGTGGCGCAGTGGATAGGGCACCAGCCCTGGGTTCAGGAGGACCTGAGTTCAAATCTGGCCTCAGACACTTAACACTTACTAGCTACGTGACCCTGGGCAAGTCACTGAACCCCAAGTGCCTCACTTAAAAAAAAAGATTAAAATGTCTCCCTATTTATTAGATTTGCTATTTAAAGTTATGAAGAGTAACACAAAGAAGTAAATAATAATGTGATCATTCTAAGTGTTTCACAATTCAGCAAACATACTACTACATGCAAGGTAGTGTGCTAGATACTAGCGATACAAAAACCAAAAATAAAACATTCATTGCATGTGTATCATGTATCTTCTTAACTCTACAATTGGCGGAGCCAAGATGGCGGAGAGTAGCCAGGAAGTTGCCTGAGCTCTCCCCAGGTTCCCTCAAAAACAATGTTAAATTCTTAACTATACAATTATGTCCCCACAATAATTTGCAAAATGTAGGCCACCATTCCAGTGATGGTATAGAGATCAAAATCAAGTTTCTTACTCTTTTTTTGGTTTTGTTTTGAGAATCAAGTTTCTTATATGTAAGTTCCTGGCTTTATCCACTAGTAAATATTCCACACTGTCTCTCTGGCCTTGTTTCATTCTTTACATCCTGGGATCAGAGAATTTAGAGCTTGAAAGGAGCCCAAAAAACCATCAAATCCAACCCTCTCATTTTACAGATGAAGAACTGAGGCCTGGGGAGATGAAATGATATACCTAAGGTCACACTGTTGGTAAGAACCCAGCATGTACTAGAGTCAACTCAAACAGCCCTAGGGGAATTGATTTTTAAATTTTCCATTGTGAGCATTTACACCTCAGAAATCAGCAAATGCTACAAATCAGGGCTTGATTTGTTGTTTTATTGAATGTCTGCACTTAAGAAAATGATGGTGAAAGTGTTTATAATGCACAGAATCCATTGTTAAATTCCATTAGACGCCACTGGTAAGAACGAAGGTCCTCTGACTCCAAATCTGGGTCTCTTTCCACTCTACCATGAAGCTGAAGAAGTCTTTACTGAATTGAAGATTTAACCAACCCTGTTAATAAATTTGTGAAACATCTGCCTCGCACATCCAAGAGTAACCAAACCAAACCTTCATAGAGAATCTATTTTTAAAAGATCTGGATGTATATTAGGTTCTTTCCCATCTTCACTATTTTGATAAACCTGAAATATTGTTCATTTCGATGCATTTGCTTGACTGGTGTCAGCAACTTACTAGTCATTCCACAAACTTGGGCCTTTAAAAAGGAATCATGTTCTCCTTTGCTTTTGGGGAAATTTTTGCATGAGCCTTCTACATTATTCTTGTCCTTTGCACACAGCATGCTCTTTCCCACCTCCATACTTTCTCTGATGCTTTTCCACATACCTGGAGTGCCCTTCCCCCTCTCCCCCTTCTCTCTAAATTCTACCCACCCTTAAAAGCCAAGTTCAAATTCAAAAGGAGACAGGTCTCAATAACAGAGGAAAGTGATTGGGAAGAAAGGTCAGGATTTTTAAAAAACCAAAGCATTTTCCCCATGAAACTCTTTCCACAGATTCAAAGCAATTTCCTATAAGGAAAGTAAGGTTATTATTCCAGTTATATAGAAGAAGAGACTAGAATATGTAGAAGCTATGGCTTGAAAATCTGGTTTAAAATCTGTTCTATTCAATTAGATAATTCAGTTTTTTGTTATTATCATCATCATCATTTTGATGAAGGCATTTAATAAGAGAATTTTAAACAATCTTCTCTCCCAAAAAAATCAGCCCTCTGGTCTTTCTCTCTTTCATGTTACCTTTTAATTAAGCACATGATTAGTGTTTAACAAAATAAATTTAAATATGTAGAGAATTCTATCAACAGAGAGCTCTTTCTCCTGCTAAAAGGCAAATGAATCACTACCTTGGGTGTACATTTCTATCACATTATGCAAATTTTAAAAAGTACCTCAACATCAAATGTCAGATCCTTACATCAGCTTGGTGTTTTTATTTTTGGAAACCAATAGTAATGATCGTCATATTATATTAACCTATATAAATACATTTCATAGATTTTATACATGATGGTGTAGATATAGAAAGGTAGGAAGGAGTCCCCAAAGAGCTTCTTATTGTTATTTTTCTCTAAAATAGCTCTTATAATAGACTATATAGCCAACAGTGAGAAACCCCAAAAGATAAAACTAACAAGTAGCAAACTTAGATTTCAAACCTTATCCTAAATCAATTTCTTAAGAAGGTTCCAAATCTGAGTAAAAACAAAACAAAACAAAAAACAAACAAACAAAAAACCCTTGGATTTTAAGATAGCTATAAAAACAGACCAGAATCTGTGGGCAGAGTTCTAAAAAGCATGAGGATAGGTTTTGATTACTGCAAGAAAGACATAAAGGAATCTTTGAAAGCTCTGAACACCCTAAAGCTTATGACCTAAAAGATTAAGAAGTTCACAGAGCAAGAAAAGGCTACAATAAGGAAATGGGAGTGATGACCAATAGCTCAGCGTTATTCCAGTGTTACCATGTAAAAAAAAAAAAAAGGCAGGTCATTTCTATAGATGCTATCAAAAGTTGCATCTAAATTAACATCAGTTTAGCAGGTCCAAAACTACGTCTATTGGGCCACAACATGGTAGACTCCAGAAACCGTCAGAGCAGCCTCATGCTTGTGAAATTAATGGACATGTCCTGGGAATCTTTTCAATCTACTTTTAAGAAATATTGATACATTCAGTCCTTATCCCATAACAGATACTGCAACAAAACTATCACAGCAGAAACATTAAGAAGGTAGGAGAATATTGGAAAGATGGAATCAGAAGAAAAAAAAAGAAAGGGGTAAGATAGTATAGAGCCCTGTGCTATACTGTAAAACACCCCAGCAATCCAAACATGAATTAATCTGTAGTCCCTATTCAACTGAATACACCTGAATCAGAACACATCTGTGCCATTCTAAGAAGACTTTCTAAATCTCAATGACTCGAGAAGGGAAGAACGTGAAAACAATTCGCTACTGGGCAGAGATGATGCAAAGAACACACACGTAGGGATTGGAAGTTGCCCAAGAAAACCGGAATAAAAATTAAACCAAATATTTCATGTGTCTATGAAACCCGCATTTCTACCCCAGTAGCTTTATGACTGATTCTGAGAACAGTTATCTAGAGCAAAGGCAGGAATTTACAGGCTGGATGAGAAAGGGAAACAAGACAGCCTTTTACAACATCTGGTGAACAGCTGCATTAAGGCAAGCAAGGTGAAGGGCACTTGGAGTCTCACTAGGTTTTTGCAATGAGGATTAGTGCCCTCAGGAAGCACCCTCCTGCCTTTGGACTCTGGGGGCAGAAGTGTCAACTGTTGCATCCTTCGAAAAAATCCTTCATCTTTGGAAAGATGCTCTTTGCACTGAAGATCTTAGACATTTAGCAAACAGAACCCATCTGTTATACAATGACAGCACATACAAACCAAAGCCTTTTAGTTGAGCCAAGTGCCACCTTCTCCCCACTGAAGAGGTGAAGTAGGCATGTGTGCCTGGAGAGAAAGAAGGAATGCTGAAAATTTCGCATGCACCCTCAACCAAGAAAACTGATCGTGGACAACTGCCTCTTTCAGAAATGTAGCGTCCACTTGTTCTCCTGGCATCAGGGTGGGAAAATCATCCTTCACCCCTGCCTGCCTGCAACTGAGAAGAGAGCCCACTTCAAGGACCGTCTGAAAACGACTGGACCAGGATTTCGAAAGCCCAAACCAGAGCCCAGGAATCGTTGTCCCCCTGTCCATCTCCCACTGGGCTCTCTCTTCGCAAAGTCCCCTGGACAGAGGACACATAGGCTAGGCTGGGAACCAGCAGGAATGACGTGCCGGTCCCCCTTTGTTAGCAGCCTAAGCCCGCTCGGCGCTGCGCATCGCCCCCCTGGGCTGCGGGGGCGCCTTCTTCAGTCGGGCAGGGAACGGTCTCTAGCTTTTACCGCGCTTAAGCAACCAGCAGCGTGGTTGCAGGGCTGCTCCACTCTCCCCGCCCGGGTACTCACTTCTCGCCAGTCCCTCTGCTTTCCACTCCGTCTCCTCCACGGCCCCATAGCGCCTCAGCGGCTTTTCAGCCTCCAGGTGGGCGGACAAGGATTGCTTTAACTCCATTGCCTGTACCACCGGCGGGTCGGGTCGATGGGTCTCCTTTACTCCATCACCCCCAGCGGGCTGCAAGGAGGGAGGTGGCTCCGGCCAGCAGCGTTTTAAGGGGCTGGGCGCCCGTGACGCTGCTGCATCTCTTCCGCCGGCAGAGTCCGGGAGCGCCCGACTGGTACCCAGGAAGGGGAGGGATGCGGAGCACATGCGCAATAGTGACTTCGGGAAAGGTCGGGGGGGGGGGGGGTTGGTTGCAAGAAGAGGGCCGGGAAATAACTCTGAGAACAACAGCAACAAAAACAGAGCAGCCAAGGGAAAGTGAGCAAGACGCTTGTCCCAGGCTGTATGTGTGCTTCTGGTGTCTTGAGGAAAGGTTAACAGTGCCTGGGGTTTGTACGGGTTTCGTTATATGGTTGTATCTGTGAGTGCCATGCATCATCTGGAAGCAGGCTGACCAGCTTTGTGTGGGATTCGTGAGCATGTCTGTGGACGATGTATCCATCTTTGAGTGAATAATGCAAATGTGTCAGTGTTGGTGTATGGACAAGGGTTTGGGGAAGGATTGTTTTTCTGTGACTATGCATATGTATACCTCTGTATTATTTGCATCTTTGTGTGTAACAGTAAGGGAATAAT
The DNA here is from genome assembly GCF_019393635.1 of Dromiciops gliroides. Taxonomy (NCBI): domain Eukaryota; kingdom Metazoa; phylum Chordata; class Mammalia; order Microbiotheria; family Microbiotheriidae; genus Dromiciops; species Dromiciops gliroides. The sequence continues at coordinate 582,683,745 of NC_057861.1, forward strand.
TAATATCTGTAGGCATGTGAACTAAAAGGAGAAGTAAGGATATCATATCCCCAGATACAATAAAACTAATTGGAAAGGCCTCTAGCTCCCTTTTGTCTCAAAATCTATGATCCTAAGTGCTTACAAAAGTGTTACAGTAATAAATTACTTTCCAGAAATGCTGAATAACATTGTCAGTCACAAAAATACAGTGATTTTAATAATATAAAGCACATATGTTTAGCAAAACTAGTATCTGGATTGTATCTGATGTTTTGTATCCAATGATCCTATTCTTTAGGGTATGGTTATTTTAAGATGTACTAATCTAATTTTGGAATCTTCATAAAAGACAAAATTTCAGCCTTGCAGCAAAAGGGGAAACACCTGTCCATTTGCACTGTTTTAGAGTGACAATGAGACAATTTAAATAATTCTGAAAAAGTTCTGGAGTGGCTTTCTACCTTTGGACCCACATCCTGGCTTGGTGCCTTGCTTCTCCTGAGAATGTCAATGACTCAGAAGGGATACAAGATAATTATAAAAGGCCAGGTCGACAGAAATATATATTTCCAGCAACAGATGATTCTTAACCACACAATGGTTTATATTCTTATCTTCCATGAATCTAGCTAAGAGGAAACCTGTTAAACTGAAATTTTACACAAGGATATACACCCATGATATATGTATGAGTGTAATATAATGGCTTATTAGAATATATAATTATACTTCTATACATGATGACAAAAATAAGTCAACCCTTTCTTCCATGAATCTTTATTAGTTTCTTCATATCTTCCTACGGATAGGTTCAGATCTCCTGATCTTTCAAAGGAAAAGAAAAAAGAAAAAAAGCCTTCACTTAATACTTAACACTTAATAACTCCCAACATCCCATCTCTCTCCTACCCATTCAGGGGGCAATGAGGGTTAAGTGACTTGTCCAGGGTCACACAGCTAGTAAGTGTCAAGTGTCTGAGGTCGAATTTGAACTCAGGTCCTCCTGAATCTATGACCCAGTGTTTTATCCATTGCACCACCTAGCTGCCCCTTAAAGTTCTTTAAAAAGCTGCCTACATGAGTGTCTCTCCTTCCTTATCCCTTTGTAATCTAATTTTCATCTCCCAACTCTACAGAAACTACTTTTTCCAGGATAATAATCACCAAATGGCCAAACCCAATGGTCTTTTTTTTTTTCATTCTTCTCCCTGACTGCTATACAATATTTGCACTTTTGCTATATCTCCCTTATAACATCACTCATCTCTTCTGGCTTTTAGAACACCTGACTCACCCAATTTTCCCACTTCGCTAGCCATTTCTTTTTCTGTTTCTGTCACTGGCACCTTGTTTTCATCTTTTAAAGTAGGTGTCCCCTTTGACCCTTTAAGGTAGGTGTTCCCCTAGAGTTCTGTCCTGGGCCCCCTGCTTTTTCCCCTCTGTACTATCTCCCTTGGAAATCTCAATCACTTTCATAACTTTGAGTATCACCTCAATGCAGGTCACTCACAAATTCATATCTCTGGCTCTGACCCAAGCTCCAAACCAACATTTCCAGCTCCACTTAGATGTTCCACTGGCACCTCAAATCCAATATGACTTTCCCCTAAAACCTTTTCCTCCTGCTGACTTCACTATTTCTATCTGTGGCACCACCATTTGTCCCAAAACATGGCCTTCTCTTTGTCTCTTCACCCCCTCTCTTCTTATTTTCAATTATCATCATTTTGATTCTACCTTCTCTACTCACCCGTCCCCACCCTGATCTGAGTGAGCTCTCATTAACACCCACTGTATTATCACAATAGCCTCCTAGAGCACTCCTGCCTCTCCTCTCTCCCACCTCTGATCCAATCTCCACACTGCTTTAATCCTTTTGTATCTTACTTGTTAAGATACAAATAAAATATTCAGATTAAAATAAAATAATCACGCATGACCTGAACAATTAAGTGAACCAAGGGTTTACCATTGCTTGTCTACTTGAGCTTTGGAGTGTCTTGAGACTATGACTAGAAGCCCAGCCCTTACACTTCCTAAAGGAAGGAGAAGAGCAAGAGACATATGTGAGAGGCAGTGATGTAAGGGAAAGTATAATTGAGCTGAAAATGGGAGTTGGGAGTAGCAAGCTGCCACAGCCTCTGTGCCCAAGTGACTTCAACCAAAGGGCAACTGTAGGCTAAAAGAATGATAAAGAATTAGAGGTTCTGTTTCTAATCACTAACATTTCTACAAGCTTGGAATTAGAAATGAACCTAAGATTTAAAAAAAAAAAAGATTGATAGCATATTATTAAACTCCCCAAAAGCAGTGATCAAAGGGAATTCAGACTGTCCTATATTAACCTGGGCACAAATAAAGCCCATAGTAAGATAGGAGAATGCTAAGTAAATAGAAGCTTGAGGAAGGTTTTCTCTGTGGCAAGGGCCTGGGGCAAATCTCAGGGATCCCTTGCAATTCCTTGGGGAAAGAGTGGCTCCATTCAGAGGAGTGGGAGACAGAAAAGAGGAATATCTACTTCTTCTCAAAGCTCAAACTCCTTTGTCTCGACATTTGAAGCCTTTCATAATCTGATACCCTAACTTTCTAGTCTTTTCTCTTGCTACTCCTTTCATTTACTCGAGCCTTCAGCCAAATCATGTTACTCTCCTTTCCTCATACATGCCCCGCAGTTTCCCTTCTTTTGTGCCTAGGATCACACTCTTCCCCAATTACTGATAAACTTCTTTTAAAAATTGACCTCCATGACTGCTAGTCAGCAATTGACATTGTTGATGGTTATTCTTTTCCCCCTTGGGCTTCAGGATCCCCATACTCTCCTACCTCTGTAACTATGCCTCTATCTCCCTCCCCACCCTTTTCTACCTGCTACTTTCCTACCCAAAGCACAACTTGAATATTCTCTCCTACATGATGCTTTCCTTGATTTATTCAATCAATAATGGCCTTCCCCACCCCCAACTGCCATTTGGATCTCACATACCAATCTGTCTATATCTCTCTTAGCATGGATTGTTTTGTACTATATTTCTTGTATTTATTATAAGGAGGCAGCTAGGTGGCTCAGTGGATAGAGTGATGGGCCTGGAGTCAGGAAGACTTGAATTCAAATCCAGCCTCAAACACTTATGGTTATACTGATGACACTCCCCCAGCCTGCCTCCCACCCCAGGCAAGTCACCTCAGCTCTGGGTTACCCTAATCCACTAGAGAAAGAAATTCATGTGGGATGGAATTTGGGGTCAAATTGGGGCCAAATGATGTGGGCAAATTTGGGGTCAAATTGATCATGAATCATCCTAAAAGAATTACAAGACTCAGTGACTCAGTTTCCCAGTTTTGTTGCAGTAATGTGGGTGACCACAGGGGGAGAACCAGAATAGTGGAAAGGTATCTCTCAAGTAAGGAAAAGAAAGACAGTTATATTTATAGTATGGATAAATTGATTATCAGTCTCATTATAATAATCTCTACCTTAGGGAGGTACAGGGGAGGGTCTGTCCTCATTATAATATTCTCCACCTTGGGGAGGTACAGGAGAGGGCTTATCCTAATTTGGAATTCCTGGGTTCCTAAGCCAACCCCCGAGGTGGGTACCTTTTTCTGTGGAGGTGTGTTTTGGGGGTTTACACGTCATAAGGTGAATCTGGGGACAAATTTGGCCTTTTCTGCGCATGTCTCTTTCTGATTTCCATGGCTAGTTTCAAAATATCTCCATTTTTCATTAGAATTTCTATACCCTTGTCATTGCCTTTATTGTCTTCAGGTCTCCATGGCCTAGATCCCTCTGTTCCTGTTATGGGTACTGATTTATGTGGGTACAAGAACCTAGCATAAGTTATCCATTAACTGGGGTCTGACTCCTAAAAGGGAGTCATAATATCTTAATTAATATCTTAGCTAATATCTTAATTAATTAATTATTATTAATTAATATATTAGCTAATATCTTAATTAGAGCTTGGGTCTTAGGTTTTTCTTTTCTTTTCTATTTTTTTTTTTAGTGAGGCAATTGGGATTAAGTGACTTGCCCAGGGTTACACAGCTAGTAAGTGTTAAGTTTCTGAGGCCGGACTTGAACTCAGGTACTCTTGACTCCAGGGCTGGTGCTCTAACCACTGTGCCACCTAGCTGCCCCTTTTTGCCTCCTACATCAAAATGACTGACTACAGTATCTTTGCTAAGACAACCCCACAGATTGTATGGTCCATAGGGTCACAAAGAGCTGGACACAACTGAACAACTCAACAACAACAATGTATTATAGTCCCCATAGAGTAAGCTCTATGAGGGAATAAGTTCTATATATCCTATTTATGGGTCCTCTCTACCTTCCTCAGCACCTAGCATAGTAGACTGTGAGCTTTTAATTAACGTTTGCTGAATTTAATTGAAATGTTCCAGTTGCTTATGATGTAATCATGAAGCACTCTACAAAAAAATCTACTTGTTTTCAAGATATCTCATTTTCTATTCTAAGTCATGGGAAGGAGAGAGAAGGTGAGGATTGACGTGCATGCCAGTTGTTCAAGTCCTTAGTACTATCACAAATTTGCCCCACCCCCCACCCCCAGAAACTTAGAGCTATCTCTTTTCTTGGAAAACATGCTATCTGTTTGACTGATTTCTTTCCATCTTTACAGGGGCTACAGAAATCAGAAACAATGCAAGTAAAGACATTGTTATCTATTAGAAATGAATGAACACAGGGCTAGGTGGTGCAGTGGATAAAGCACCGGCCCTAGATTCAGGAGTACCTGAGTTCAAATCCGGCCTCAGACACTTAACACTTACTAGCTGTGTGACCCTGGGCAAGTCACTTAATCCCAATTGCCTCACTAAAAAAAAAATTAAAAATTAAAAAAAAAGAAATGAATGAACACAATGACCCATCTGTTGCTATCCCCACAGGTTCCTCTGAGAACACTAGACTCTCCAGCTTCTAGCTGGCAATCTAGTCATTTCTCCCAAGGAGGCATTGCACCATACGTCATGATTATTATTACAGCAGGCGCAGAAAAGGGAGGAAAAAACCCATCTATCTCTGTCCTAATGAACAATCTCATAGAGAAAACAAAAAATCTTCCAGTGGCCAGAAGTAATAAGAAGTGCTACTTCCAGAGAATGATACTTTGGGATTATGACTTGAATGGAGGCAACAGGGTATAGTGGCTAGAGAGCTGGTCTTGAAGCCAAGAGGACTAGGATTCAAATCCTGTCTCTGACATATTCTAGCTGTGTGACTCTGGGCAAGTTACTAAACCTCTAGGCAACTCTCTGAAACATGAAGTTACAGAAAAGATGCTGATCTGTATGGGAAGTAAGAGGTTTTCTTCACCAGAGAATTCTCTATACTAGGGAAATCACAGATCTAACAACTGTGTTCTTAATCACCTTGGACAAAGGGGGAAAATTACTAAATTCTGGAAGGAAAAAGCAATACCATCCTTAGACCCTAGCAAGCAGAGGCAGCAAACCCCACACCTCAGGAGGCCCTTGCTCATCATAGGCACAAAAAAATTATTAAGCTAAAAATGAAATATTCAGACTAAAACAAAATAATCATCAATGACTTGAACAACTAAGTGAATATTTTTTTTGGCGGGGCAATGAGGGTTAAATGACTTCCCCAGGGTCACACAGCTAGCACGTGTCAAGTGTCTGGGGCTGGATTTGAACTCAGGTCCTCCTGAATCCAGGGCCATTGCTTTATCCACTATACCACCTAGCTGCCCCAACTAAGTGAATATTAACCTTATTTGTATAGGATGTGGGAACATCTGAATACAACTAAATTAAGCCAGCCAATTGTCCTGGACTATGTTGTCCAAAGCTGGGTCAAAGGCAGAAACACAATGAGCTGGGTGATAGTGGAATATTGTCTTGCAGGAAAAGCTCCCAATTTGGAGCTAAGTTGACTAGTTGCCACATTTTTGCATGTGAGAAGCTCAGTTGTGCAGTGGTAGAATCTCTACTCCCAACTTGGAGCAGGTGGGGTTTGGCCAGGTAAGTTTAATTCATCCCCTTCACTGCCTCAAAAATTGAGCAGGGTGGGAGAAGAGGAAACCCTTGAGCTGCCTCAGGACCCTCAGGCTGAACTGGACCAGACTTAGGCTCCCCATGAGTATCCCCAACCCTGGCCTCAGACATCTACTAGCTGTGTGACCCTGGGCAAGTCACTTAATCCCATTTGCCTCAGTTTCCTCATCTGTAAAAATGAGCTGGAGAACAAAATGGTAAACCCTTCCCAGTCTCTTTGCTGAGAAAACTCCAAATAGGATCACCTAGAATAGGACACAACTAAACAAATCATCGTTGCCCCCTAACTCCAGCCCAAATAAATTCATCACCATAAAACTCATCATCATGGAGTTTGCTTCCACTTTGCTACTCATACCTCATCAGTATCCTCAGTTGCTTCTGCCCCTCTGACTGGAGGGCTAAGCAAAACAAAATAAAACAAAAGAACCCTCTTCCCAAAGCCTCCTTTTATAGAAGGCTAAGAATCCTAGTCATCCCTTCCTTTGCCTCCAGATCCTCTGCTTGGATTAAACTCTACCCTCATCATCATGGGTCCCCTGCCCCAGCTCCACCCCACCCCCCAGTCAGGTACATTTGACTGTGTAGCCCCCTCTTTTCAACTTCCTTTTGTATATTGTCTCCTACCATTAGATAGTAAATTCCTTGAGGACAGGGACTCTTTCTTTTTTATACCCCCAGTGCTTAGTACAGTGTTTGACACATAGTTTACACTTAATAAATGTTTTTTCTTTGTACTGTATTGTAGAATGCATCAATTAGAAGCAAACAACGAAAGTTTTTTTTTTAAATCACTAAAGCCTTTCCATATATTATATTAGATTCTTGAACATCAAGAACTGCCCTGAAAATACCGCATTCTGCAGAGAAAATGTATTAATCAGAGAAGTAAAAGGATAATACGTGGTATCTTATAGTTTTGTTCATCTAAAGAATCAGTACTGGTTGGAATGAAGATATACATGCAAACCTACCAAAATGTTGAGAGCCAGCTCAGAACTATATTCCGCCATTAAAAAGTGTTTTCTTAGGGGGGGGCAGCTAGGTGGCGCAGTGGATAGAGCACTGGCCCTGGAGTCAGGAATACCTGAGTTCAAATCTGGCCTCAGACACTTGACACTTGCTAGCTGTGTGACCCTGGGCAAGTCACTTAATCCCCACTGCCCCACCAAAAAAAATATATATATATATATCATCAAAAGTGTTTTCTTTTATAAAAATCAGGGACTTTACAAGAGACAGCTGTATAATTGTAATATGATTCTTCAAGTCAAATTAATGTTACCAATTCATTATAACAAAACACTTGCATAACAACTTAAATATTGTTGATTTTCCCCTCTGATTTTGTACTATGCACATACCACACAAATGCCAATTTAGACTTATTGCATGGCCTGTATGTGTAATCCATATTAAGAAATATTAATATTGTTCAATGCTTATGGGGCTAAAAAGAGGGCTACGTGGTCTAATTTTGGTCAGTAATACCATCTGGATAATGCTGATTCAGAAGGAGAACATTTGTTAGTTGCAACGAGATACAAATTAGATCAGGTTATGAATCATACTGTACAAAATAAAATGTTACTATTATTAATGCATTATGTGCTAGAGTACAAGATATAGAATTAGATATAGGGAGCAGCTAGGTGGCACAGTGGATAAAGCACTGGCCCTGAATTCAGGAGGATCTGAGTACAAATTCGGCCTCAGATACTTGACACTAGCTGTGTGACCCTGGGCAAGTCATTCAACCTTCATTGCCCCACAAAAAAAGAAGAAGAAGAAGAAGAAGAAGAAGAAGAAGAAGAAGAAGAAGAAGAAGAAGAAGAAGAAGAAGATATAATGCCTGACCGAAAGATCCATGCTCCAAATAATACCTGTAGAAGGATGCAAGCAATGGCACTACAATACCATGTTATCAGAGTATATTGTGATTATGGTCAATTGAGAACACAAGACTAATGTGAAATACTTCAATCAATGTCATCAACCTACTGAGCCATCTCTGAACAATATAACTAGCAATTTCATTGTTTAGCTGTGAGAATAAAAGTATGTGGGGCAAGAAATGGAAGCAGCCAGGCATGGCTTATAGACAGATAAATAGATGTAGTCCTTACTTTAGAAAATGAAATATTGTCTCACTGGCATACAAAATTATTCGTCAACAATTGGCAAGGGTGGGGTGGGGTGAGAGGGAAGACCAGATCCCTAAATATTGCCCATATCCTTTTACCCTAGTAGAAATAGAAGAAAGAACTTTTTTAAAGTGACTCCGTCAGGCTGTGTCAACATAGTACAAAATCAAGAATAATTTTTGTCATATATTCAGTTAATTTGTTCGATGGTATAAGGGTCCGCTTGGCTTTTGACTCAGACTTTTTTCTTGAATCCTCTTGCCTGGGTGCAGATTAAGACGCTGCCCTGATCTGACCTCAGACACTTGACACTTACTAGCTGTGTGACTCTGGACAAGTCACTTAACCCTCATTGCTCCACAAAAAAAAAAAAAAAAAAAGTCCCTGCCCTGATCTCCACTGGGTACAATGGTCAGATGTAGGCATTTGTTCTAACCCACAGTGGTTTTTTTATTTGACTAAGCCTCAGAGATTTGGCCAAAGTAAGGGGGTCCAAAAGAGTCATGGTTACAAATATCTGGTTCTGCCTAATCCTTAATTACACACTTTCTCACACACACACACACACACACACACACTAATCTGTTTACCAAATCCTGACTCGTGATTGTACAAGATGACTGCTATTCAACCCAGGCCTGAAATAGCAATAATAGAGTCTGTTTTTACAACTGAATTACAAGAAAGGGGAGCAGGGAAACTAGCAAAGGATTCTAAGGGTGCCCTTATCTATTACAGAGAAACCCAATATACAGGGTGTCCTCAAAGTCTTAGTGAAGATTTAAGCGACTATAGTTATTATACTTGTAATACATTAGCTATTCAAGCTAATAAGCCATTTGCTATTAAAGCTTAAAAATGCACTGACTTAGGGGCAGCTAGGTGGTGCAGTGGATAGAGAGCACTGGCCCTGGATTCAGGAGGACCTGAGTTCAAATCCGACCTCAGACACTTAACAATTACTAGCTTTGTGACCCTAGGCAAGTCACTTAACCCCAATTGCCTCACCAAAAAACAAAACAAAACAAAAAAATGCAATGACTTATTTTTGTTTTGAAACATAGTTGTCCGCTATGTAAATAGGAGTTTTTTTCACTGTTAAATAGGATTTTTAAAGTACTGATTAGAGATCCTCTGGGGGGAACAAAGTTTTGTGAGCTCTGGGGCCAAGAAGAAAAAGTTAGGTTCCTCTTCCACATGACTGGCCTTCAAATACTTGAAGTCTTCTTTTCTACAAACTAAACATCCTTACTACTTTCTTTTTTGTTTTTGTTTTTGTGGGGCAATGAGGGTTAAGTGACTTGCCCAGAGTCACTCAGCGAATAAGTGTCAAGTGTCTAAGGCCGAATTTGAACTCAGGTCCACCTGAATCCAGGGCCAGTGCTTTATCCACTGCACCACCTAGTTGTCCAACATCCCTATTACTTTTCAACCAATCCAAATATGAGTCAAGATCTTGCCCCACTTGATATTCTCCACCTTCACAACATCCCTTCCTAAAATGTGACAAATACCAAGGGGATTGATTTTTTTAAAAACAGCATGAAGAAAGGTGGGCTTAGCAATACCAGATTTCAAACTACATTACTAAGTGGTAATCATCAAAACAATCTGGTACTGGGGGCAGCTAGGTGGCACAGTGGATAGAACAGTGGCCCTGGAGTCAGGAGTACCTGAGTTCAAATCTGGCCTCAGACACTTGACACTTACTAGCTGTGTGACCCTGGGCAAGTCACTTAACCCCAATTGCCACACTAAAAAAAAAAAAAATCTGGTACTGGCTAAGAAATAGAATGGTGGATCAGCTAATGGATTTAATAAACAATACATAGTAATAGATAACCTTAGTAATCTAGTGTTTGATAAATGCAAAGATCCACATTTTTAGGACAAGAATTCACTATTTGACCAAAATTGTTGGGTAAACTGGAAAACAGTTTGGCAAAAACCAGGTATAGACCAGTATGTCGTATCAAATACCAAGATAAGGTCAAAATGTGGACATGATTTAAATAGGCAAATTAAGGGAGCATGGAATAGTTTACCTATAGATCTATTTATGACCAAACAAGATATCATGTAAAAAAAATTAATAATTAGCTAATCTAACCTGGAAAAATTTATATAATTGGACTTATATAAAAATTATGATTATATGAAAAATTATAAGCTTAGAAAAATTATAATTGGGCCGTAAGTCCCTTCATGGTTGCCATTCAAATGTAGAAATATTTTAACTGACTATGGTTAATTTAGAGGCTAATTTGACTGGGATACATAATCTGGGACTGTTGACTAACTGGCTATCTGACTGCTATTAATTTAATATGGGCCATTTATAAAGTTCCACCACACTGCTCCACTCCCAAATTGATAAGCAAAGGATTAAGAAGCCTCTTAACTAAATAATCAAAGCAGAGTTTATTTATGAGATATTATTTAAACATAAAAATACAGGGAAATAAAATGTACAACCTGACTGCATTCCCATTCAGGTGCTTCTACCTGCTGCCCCTGGAACTTTTTTTTTTTAAATATGGAACGCTTCACGAATTTGCGTGTCATCCTTGCGCAGAGGCCATGCTAATCTTCTCTGTATCGTTCCAATTTTAGTATATGTGCTGCCCAAGTGAGCACGCCTGGAACTTTTTTAATACAATAAGGGCCGTAGCCACCGCCTTCCACCTTAGGGTATGTTCCACTTTCCCTGCTCAGCTACTTTCTAACTCCGAGCCCCTTTCACTTTGCAAATCCCCCTGTTTCTAACTTTCCTCTCCTTACTGCCACCGCTGAACCTGTGTTTCTCTCACTGACCTCTCCTTCCGTTCTCCTAGTGCTCCAGTGTCCTTCTGTTCTCTTAATCTTTGCTTTCTTCAACCTGTACCCTGTGCTGACTGCTTCTGTGCTCTCTGCTGCCACTTTTGCCACCCCTCTAATCTTGTTATCCCCCTTTAATCTTGTCTGCTGCCCCCTCCCCTCTGACTAACTCCCAGGTCTATATGTATCTTTCTTTTCTCCACTCAAACCTCGGAGCTTTTTTTTGCCCCCACACACCAAGCTAATCCACCAGCCAAGGCTGTGGCTGGGGGGTGGGGGGGGACACTCAGGGGTCTCGAGAGTACCACACCCAGGGCTCCAGGGGCCCATGCCCCCTGTTGTGCGCCCAGGGACCTCGGCATGCACTACACCAGAGCCCGGCATGGATGAGCCCAGGATCTCTCAGATAGATCCTCTCAGGGTGGAGGGAGCTGGGGCTCTCTCCCCCAGCTGTCTGACCTGGCATCTTGTACAGTCCACGGGGCTTTTTGGCTCAGCTAAAGCAAAAAGGGAGGGGCACCAGCACCTCCCACACAGAAGAGACCCTGAGGGCCTAAGGCTTTCTAATCTCAGCCCAAAGGTAGGGTCCCCAAATCAAAGTAAATTTCCACAATATAGAGAGCATTACAGGATGTAAAATGGATAATTTTGATTACATTAAATTAATAAGGCTTTGCACAAACAAAACCAATATAGCCAAAATTCGAAGGAAAGAAGAAAATGGAGGGGGGGATAATCCAGGGAGGAGAGATTTTTATAGCAAGTTTCTCAGATAAAAGCCTCATTTCTCAAATATATAGAGAAATGAGTCAAATGTGTAAAAATAAATCCCGTGGGGGCAGAGCCAAGATGGCGGAGGAAAGGTGGTGACTCTCTGTGATTCCCTACAAATATGTCCACATGGGGGCAGCTAGGTGGTGCGCAGTGGATAGAGCACCAGCCCTGGATTCAGGAGGACCTGAGTTCAAATCTGGCCTCAGACACTTGACACTTACTAGCCGTGTGACCCTGGGCAAGTCACTTAACCCCCATTGCCCCACAAAAACAAACAAAAAACAAATACATCCACATACCTGCAAAAATAATGCCATAAAACAACTTCTGGAGCAGCATAACCCACAAAAGAACAGAGTGAGACTATTTTCAAGCCAAAGACAACTTAATTAGGTGACTGGGATCATCTGCTGTTCGGGGTAAGAGAGGAGCTCAGTGTGGCACAGATCCAGCCCCAAGCAGGCCATGCCTCCAAACCCAGAACATACACATGTTCAAGTGGGTATAGTAATATATTTTTCCCTGGAGAAAAGTGGGAGGGGAAGGGGATAAGGGGGAGAGAGGCAAAGGAAGGGAGGGCAGATTGGGGGAGGGGGCAGTAAAAAGGAAAACACTTTCAAGGAGGGATAGGGTGAAAGAAGATAGAAAATAGAGTAAATATCAAGGGAGGGAATCGGATGGAGGATAATATAGTTAGCAATAGTAACTGTGAAAGAAATGATGAGCAGGATGCTATCAGGATGTATGAAAAATGCAAACCATAATCAGAGAAAGAACCGATGGTATCTGAATACAGATTGAAGTATAATTTTCTTTGTTAGTTCCTCTTTCTAAAGTTATTTTGTCTATTTTCTTCTACAACATGACTAACATGAAGATGTTTTGCATGACTGCACATGTATGACTTATATCTTAGGGAGAGTTGAAGAGGGGGGATGGGGGGGAGGGAGGAAGAAAATTTGGAACACAAAGTTCTAAAAAGTCATTGTGAAAAAAATTTGGTTTTTTTTACATGTAATTTGGGGAAAATTCTAAATAAAAAAAATTATACAAAAAAAAATACCATTCCCCAGTTGATAGTCAAAGGATATGAAAAGGCATTTTTAAGAAGAAATTAAAGGTGTCTATAGTCATATGAAAAAATTATCTAAATTACTATTAATTAGAGAAACAAATTAAAAAACTGTGGTAACATTTCATACTTATTAGATTGGCTAACATGACAGAAAAAGAAAATAAATGATTGGAGAGGATGTAAAAAAAATGGGAATACTAATATACTGTTGGTGAAGTTGTGAACTGGTCCAGTCATTCTGAAAAACAAGTTGGAAATATGCTCAAAGATCTATAAAATTATTCATACACTTTGACCCAGCAATACCACTACTAAGTCTGTATCCCAAAAAGATCAAAAGAAAAGGAAAAGGACCTATATATACAAAAACATAACAGTTCTCTTTGTGGTGGCAAAGAATTGGAAATTGAGAGATGCCTCAAAAAGAGAAAAAGACCTATTTGTACAAAAATATTTATAACAGCTCTTTTTGAAGTGGCTAAGAATTGGACATCAAAGGAATGCCCATCAATTGGGGAATGGCTAAACAAGCCATGGCGTATGATTGTGATGGAATATTATTGTGCTATAAGAAATGACAAGCAGGATGATTTCAGAAAGGCCTGGAAATACTTGTATGAACTGATGTATAGTGAAGTGAGCAGAACCAAGAGAACCAAGAGAACCTTGTGCACAGAGACAGCAATATTGTTTGATGAAGAATTGTGAAGGACTTAACTATTTTCAACAATACAATGATCCAAGACAATCCCAAACGACTATTGATGAAATATACTATCTAGCTCCAAAGAAAGAACTAATATTGATGGAACACAGACTGAAGCATGGTATTTTTCACTTTCTTTCATTTTTTTCTTTTAATCAAGTTTTCTTATACAAATGGCTAATATAGTAATGTTTTGCATAATCATACATGTATAACCTACACATGATTGTTTGCCACCTCAGAGAGGGGGAGGGATAAAAATTGGAACCCCAAACTATAAATAAAAATGCTTATTACTTTAAATAAATAAAACTATAAATAAAAATATTTGTTACTTTTAAAAAAAAAATACTGATTAAAAGAAAAATGGACCTGAGGGAGGAGCAGGAAGAGGGGGAAGGAGAGGTTTGGGAGTTCATTAATGTAGGAATTAATGTAGAAAAGCCTCAGTGAAAAAACTCTATCCATTAATGCAGATCGACAACTGTTTTAGAGAGTTGCCTGGACATTTTTTAAGCTTTTTACAGAGGGATGTTTATTTCAAAGATAAAGCAAGAAGAAACATACAAATCTTTCCTCCAGTACCTCAGGGATATAATTTTTCTTATACCACCTCAGTCTCTAGGGGAGTAGGCTCAACTTATCCCTGTTCTCCCATAACATTAGTTCCATCAAGTTCCATATCCAAAGGTGGCACTGATGCTGAATGAGTACTTGTCTCAGCTACCACTGAACTGGAAATCATGAAGGTCAGCATCTTCTTCAATGATGGCTGCAGACCAGGACTCTGAATTGCCTCTTGTTTTTTTGTGTTTTTTTTTTTGGTGAGGCAATTGGGGTTAAGTGACTTGCCCAGGGTCACACAGCTGGTGAGTGTTAAGTGTCTGAGGCCAGATTTGAACTCAGGTCCTCCTGACTCCAGGGCCAATGCTCTATCCACTTCGCCACCTAGCTGACCCTATGAATTGCCTCTTGATGTTTTGAAACTCACAAGGTTGGGGGAGTGGCAATATTCTTCAAATAAAATGGAGAAGAATAAATACAGGTGCCAAGAACTAACACTTATTTTGTGGAGCCACATTTGCCTGGATAATCTTAAGCATTTTATTTAAACTCGTTTTGATATCCTCGCAATTTGAGAGACGGAAAAGTGCAGGAAAATTATTCCCTTCTTATTGTTGTAAAGGAATGAGGGGGGAGTTATCAGCCAAAATGCGGGTAAGTTTAATGAATTCCCTAATCAATTTGATGTGATTACAGGGCATGGATGCATTGGGAGAGCACATCTCATTGAGACAGGATGCATATCAGCATCTCTTTTAGAGTCACAGGAAACTCCTCTTTGGCTCCCAATGGCTAGGGATGCTTCCAAGGCGACTGATAACTGAAGATAAAAACTACACTCAAAACAAAACAAAGGGGCGGGGGGCAGCTCGATAGCACAGTGGATAAAGCATTGGCGCTGGATTCAGGAGGACCTGAGTTCAAATCTGGCCTCAGACACTTGACACTTACTAGCTGTGTGACCCTGGGCAAGTCACTTAACCCTCATTGCCCTACAAAAACCAAAAAAAAAACAACAAAAAAAACCCCCTACACTCTTCTTAGAGGGGCTGCGCTTCTCCTCATGGTCTACATGAAACAAGCTAGGGGAGGTACTCTTTCACTTCAATACTCTCTCTTTCTCTCAGAAGCACAGGATAAAGGCAAACATGTATGTAAGTGCTCAGCCCAAAAAATTAGTTCATGAATAGTGTCCATGGATTCCAAAATTCTCTAAGGGGGGATTCTGAATTCACTAAGGATAACCCCCACCCCTCCTCTCAGTTTCCCTAACTATAAAATGAGGTGGGTGAATTATATAGCCTGAGGTCCCAGATCTGGGTCCCAGGTACCATGTGTTCCAAAAGTGCCAATAAATCACAAAAAAGTACTCAGACTATTTGGCCATTGATGGGGCTGACTTGGTCCACCAGGAATAAATGAGTAAAGATGTCACTAATATGGCACTTAGGTGCCTGCTAGCATGAGGCAGTATACTGCATCCTGGGGAGAGAGGCAAGAAAATAATGGAATGCATGTGAAGTTTCTTGCATAGGAATTTACCAAGTGAACGTTATAGAATCTATATCATACAATACATGGGAATATATTTTATATGATTATTAAACATGTCATATGGTATGATTTGCAGGAACTGCATTTTTTGGTCAGAGGAAAATATAACAAATGCTAGGATATTCTCCTCCTCTCTCATTCCTTTGAATAACTATGGAAAAGTAAAGGATTTCCACTCCCAAGGTATGCATGATGTTATAAAGCTGGTAATTGAGAAAGACCAGAAACTGGGAAGTGAACACCAAGGGAATATAATGAGTCCTGGTGAGTGTTAGCCTGGGAAGGAGGCACAGAAATAGGAGGACTCATCATTACCTTGCCCGAGAAACTGGTGGGTCATCTTAGCAGTGCTACTGAGCTGGGAGTGCCATGTAGAACAATCCAGAAATTGGAAAGAGAAAATTAAAGACATTGTCCTATGCAACTCCCACACCCTCCCACACCTTTAGACTGGTAAGAACTCATGTGTATAATTGCAAATGACTCTGGGGATTTACTTATGTCTTAGAACTACTGGTTAATCACTCAGGGATTTTGATCTTCCCCCTAATACTGTGAACTTATTATCTGCAAAGAAAGTTGGTCTAATTATATTGGGAGTAGGAGGTATCACACATTCCTTTTCCCTAGTTTCTTTTTTTCTTTTTCTTTTTTTTTAGTGAGGCAATTGGGGTTAATTGACTTGCCCAGGGTCACACAGCTAGTAAGTGTTAAGTGTCTCAGGCCGGATTTGAACTCAGGTACTCCTGACTCCAGGGCCGGTGCTCTATCCACTGTACCACCTAGCTGCCCCCCTAGTTTCTTAAGTAGAGGTTGTGAGTCAAGTCTTATTTTCATGAGACAACTGTTACACTAATAAGTACTAAAATGTGTAATAAGACACAAGTTTTGTGGGATTTCAGAAGAAAGAGAAAAATGAGAGTTTTGTATCACTTGGGCAAGACTTCACAGAAATGGTGGGACTTGAGTTGGGCCTTGAAGAATGAATTTAGTTTAAGCTGGCAGGGAGAATTGTAGACATTCCAGAGTGAATGACATGAGTGAAGGAAGTATGCCACTGTTTTGGAAGTGCAAGAATACCTTGCATAGTTTAAACATCATTTTGAAATATAACAACTAATAAGAAGCAGCTAGTGGTACCGTGTGATAGTGGGTGACTTATTTGTCTCAGTTTCCTCATTTGCAAAACAGATTAGGGTATATACACTAGCTATTATTAAGTATACCTAAACCTTACTCTAAGGGCAGCTAGGTGACACAGTGGACAGAATACCAGGCCTGGAGTCAGGATGATCTGAGTTCATGTTTGACCTCAGACACTTAGCTATGTGACCCTGGGCAAGTCACTTAACCCTATTTGTGTCAGCTTCCTCAGCTGTAAAATGAGTTGGAGAAAAAAAATGATAACCACTCCAGTATCTTTGCCAAGAAAATCCCAAATAGGGTTACAAAGAGTCGGACATTACTGAAATGACTGAACAACGAAAACCTTATCTTGAGGCACAAAACCATGCTGATAACACCATTTAGCCAACTGTCTATAGTATCATTTCTTTGGGATTAAATGCCTCCTGTAATATTAATTCACCTAACTACGTGTTCATAGAATTAATGAACATTGTCAGAAAGAAAGAGAACGGAACAGTACATATGTCAGTTTTTGCAATATGTTAGTTTTGATGAATTTATTTTTCTTTTTTATTGTAAAGGGTACCTCTATACAGCAGGAAATACAAGTAACAAAAACTAAAGATATCAATAAAATTCTTTTTTTTGTTTGTTTTTTGGGGGGTTTTTTGGTGAGGCAATTGGGGTTAAGTGACTTGCCTAGGGTTACACAGCTAGTAAGTGTTAAGTGTCTGAGGCTGGATTTGAACTCAGGTCCTCCTGACTCCAGGGCAGGTGCTCTATCCACTGTGCCACCTAGCTGCCCCAAAATTCATTTTTAAAAAAGAAAATTTCTCTTATGGAAAATGAGACTGGTGAACAGTATGGTTTTATTTAAGGGTTTTTGGTTGGGTTTGGTTTTTTTTTTGGTTAGGCAATTGGGGTTAAGTGACTTGCCCAGGGTCACACAGCTAGTTAAGTGTCAAATGTCTGAGACCAGATTTGAACTCAGGTCCTCCTGACTCCAGGGCCAGCACGATTTTATTTAAGTTTTAAAGTTATCGCTATTCTTTCTTCTTTTTGTATATTTGTGAAAAAAAAATAATCCTCTTCACTTTTCATTCAAAATTTGATCCATATACAATGATTTTGTGATATATATATGTATATATAAAATAATTTTTCTCTTGTGTAATATAATTGACATTAAGTTGTTGAAATAAATGACCCCAAGGTGTATGCTGCATTGCTCTTTGTAATTTCTCCCAAAGATTGACAAAGTTTACTTGCCCTGTTTGCTGCTATTAAACTATATATAAAAATTAATATATCGGGGCAACTAGGTGGCTCAGTGGATAAAGCACTGGCCCTGGATTCAGAAGGACCTGAGTTCAAATTCGGCCTCAGACACTTGACACTTACTAGCTGTGTGACCTTGGGCAAGTCACTTAACCCTCACTGCCCCCCCACACAAATTCTTATATCATTCAGCTAGGTGCTCTCTAACACCAATGCCACCATTTAGTTGGCCAAAAGCCAAGAATTTCAGTTCATCTTACAACTATTTATTATCATGAAATATCATCAGTTTGCAAAAAAAAATGACATTATAATTTCTGTGTATTAGGTTTACAACCCACTGTTCAGTTGTACTAAATTAAGACTTCATGTCCCTTTATCAAATTCTATTAATATTATTAAGCATCTGCTCTTTCACACAACCCATACACAAGCTAATTCCCCCCGACTTACCTTTAACAGAAAACAGAAATCAGCTAAAATCAGCAAAAATTTTTACTAGTACACATTTTCCTTCCATACCCCCCAACCCCAATGGGGCCTTATTCTGAAATTCAACCTGGTTATTGAGGAAATTAGATGAACAAGGACTATCTCCACTCTAGCTCATACTTCCCTTTCATTTTCTAAAATTCAACCCTTGATCAAGATACATTTGGCACACAAACATGATAGAAAAGTTTAACAAACCTGAAATCCAAACATCTCATGTTATTTTCTTCCACTTGGTTCATACCCTCTTAAATTATAGATTATGGAAAAAGTTTGTAATTCAGGGGCAAATGTAGTAAACAACAATAGTTCCAATGAAAATTGGTTTTAGAAAAATGTTTAATTAATGTTACTGTGTGTATAGAGATACACATATATATTGTACATGTATATGTAAACATAGCTATTGATATATAAATATATCATATATTCGTATATCTAATATATCATATCTATAGCAAGTCCATTATATAATCTGTATATACACAAATAAAATATACACATTTAAATAAAATCCATGCATGTCGATATATAAAAAGTACATGCATGTGTATACATAAATTCACATATATAATACGTGCACACACAAACACAAAGTGTATAAGGGCAGCTAGGTGGTACTGGCCCTGAAGTCAGGAAGACTCATTTCCCTGAGTTCATATCTGGCCTCAGACACTTGCTAGCTGTGTGATCCTGGGCAAATCATTTAAACCCTGTCTGCCTCAGTTTCTTAAGCTGTAGAATGAGCTGGAGAAGGAAATAGCAAACTACTCTAGTATCTTTGCCAAGAAAACCACAAATGGAGTCACAAAGAGTTGGACACGACTAAAATAACAATAAAATATATAGAGAGATATACACAAATAAAAGTATATATACCTATATCATTTATATAAACATCTATAGCTACATAAAAATATACATGTCCATATCTATATAAAAGTATTGTTAATATGCATGTATGGATCACCTGGATTTGATAGAAGTACCTTATTATCCAAAAGTATTTTTATGAAACCCTGAGTTAATAGGAGCAAAATGTCCTTCAACTGAACTCCAAACTGAACCCAGATCTAGCTAGCTAGCTAGCTAGCAGATAAAAGTACCTACCTGGTGACTTCTTTCCTCAGGATAGTAAGTCCCTATCTTAAGGGGACATCTAGGAGTCTGCATCCTTGCCAAACTCCTTTTTGTTATTTGGGGGGGGGGAGAGGGCAATGAGGGTTAAATGACTTGCCCAAGGTCACACAGCTAGTAAGTGTCAAGTGTCTGAGGCCAGATTTGAACTCAGGTCCTCCTGAATCCAGGGTTGGTACTCTATCCACTGTGCCACCTAGCTGCCCCACCAAACTCCTTTTTTGGAATCCTGTAATCATGGTGCTTCTAAAACTGCTTTGTATCACATCCATTCTTGTTACAGTACTTGCTTTTGGATTGATCTGTAAGTCTTTCCCTATAACTAGCCAACAAAGAAACCTTAAATACTCTTAGAAAGAGGGAGTCCCTGAGCTCCCTTCTTAGGAGGGAGTCTTCACATGATCATGTTTCTTTCTTCTTGGAACAAAATAAATTGGTATTATGTTTTTCCTGTCTGTCTCTGATCTGGTTTTTCCTGTAGGAGAAACTATGAAAATAATTTCTCTGATTTGATCTGGTTTTGTCCAGTAGGAGACATGTTCTCTGATCTGTTTTTTGTAGAAGATATTATAAAATTTATCTGATGTGTTTATTAATTTTTTGCAGGAGACAGGCAGATAAAAACTGTATTTAATTTTCAACAGTAAACATCTCTACATAAAACTATATATACATGAAAGTATAGATGTGTGTATATATACACATATATAATACCTGCACAGACACATAAAAGTGAATGTGAGTGTCTCTGTGTGTGTATGCAGTTAGGTGGTACAGTGGATACAGTTCTAGGCTGAAGTCAGAAGACTCATCTCCCTTAGTTCAAATCTGACTTCAGAAACTTAACTGTGTGACCCTGGGCAAATCGTTTAAATGCTGTCTTCCTCAGTTTCCTCAGCTGGAAAATGAACTAGAGAAGGAAATGGCAAACCATTCCAATATCTTTGCCAAGAAAACCCCAAATGGGGTCATGAAGAGTCAGACATGACTGAAATAACTGAACAACAAATATGTATGTGTGTATATGTATACATAAAAAGTATATTCTAAACACATACATAACATATATATATAATCTATATGTAAAAGCATACACATCTATACAAAACTTTACAGCATAAATATCTATATATAAAAGTACACACATATATACAAAATCTATATATACACACAAAAATATACATATCTTTACATACACAAAAGTACATATAAAAGTACAAAGTATACATATCTATATACATATAGAAGTATATCTATCTATACATAAAAGCACATATACACACAAAATCCATATCTATATATAAAAGTATACAGATCTATATATGTACAAAGTATACATATATATGTTAGAAACTCAACTAACATCTTGAATAAGTGTTGCAGCTTAAATAATCCAAGTAGGCAGTAGAATGTGATTGAAAGCTTCTTTAATACATCTTAGAGAAGGTGGGCACCCTCCTGACTTTGGCAGATAGTACACCGCAATGAAGCTCCACACAGCTACTTGTACACAGAGGGTCTCTTCCCGATCAATCACAGTGCACCAAGTGTCAACCAATCACATTTACTATCCTCCCATTTACATATAACATAAACCAATCAGATTGTACCAGGTCAACCAATCGCACTACACCAAGTTGACCAATCACATTGTATGAAATATACCAGGCAGTAACATATTCTGGGCAAGAGTGCCTGCTCCTCCTTATCACAATGCTCTGTGTTAGCATACCTTACATAACTTTCAAGAAATGAAATATAAATTGGGATTTGAAACTAAACTTAATTTCTGTTCTCATGGCTCTGAGAAGAGTACAAATATGGTCTTTTCTCTCATATACATTAAATATTTATATAAACATATAAAGTTTACATATATCTATATATTCACAAAAGTATACATATATGCATAAAACTATGTATATATAATAAAAGTATATATCTACATATATAAAGATATATGCATGTATGTGTATACATGTACACATACAACCAGTTCCTTCATTGAATGCACCTAATGAAATCTATTTCACACAAGACACAAGATCATAGATTTAGAGTTGAAAGGGACCTCAGAGCCAATTTAGTCCAAACCACACATTTTACCCTTGAGAAGAGTAAAGCCCAGGAAAGTAAGATGACTTGCTTCAAGGTTAAACAGTAATAAGCATCAGAGGTTGGATTTGAACCCAGGTCCTTTGACACCAAAGTTAATGATCTTAACACTGTCCACAGACAGGAAGTTAATTAAAACAATTAAGGGGAAATACTGGAAAACCTATCTTTCTTAAAATACAAGATGTAGTTATTTCTTCATTTCTTACTAGGCTGTATTCCAGACTTCTCCAGAAACTTGAAAGAGTACTTCACCCCTGGGGCCACTCACTCTGATTCGAGGGAGGGTTCATCCCACAGCCTCCTCCACTCACAAAGGGTTCCCAAGTCAGCCATCTTTTTTTTTTTTTCCATTTTCCACCAACCTGAATTCTGGTCTTCTCCATCATGTCTCCTTGCTGGGGACCTTCCTCCTTTCCTCCTCCCATTCTCAACTTCCCTTTATGTGTTGTCTTCCCTTATTAGAATGTAAGCTTCTTGAGGATTTGTATTCCTAACACAGTGTCTGGCACATAGCAAATGTTCAATAAGTGCTTGCTGATTGACTGACTAAGCCATCAGAGACAGGACTAAACATCAGAGTGTCAGAGTGCTGTAGGCAAAGCTGAGAAAGCGCTGCTTGGTATTATAACTCATGCAGTACATTTGCATTTGCAATGTATTTTTCCAATCTTCTATTAAACAAGGAATAATATTTTGAGAAGTTATTTAGAATCATCTCCTAGATTTAATTTGTCAACATTTGGAAGAATTATTAAGTGATGAAAATAAGTGATCAGACAAGGAAAACTTATGCATGACTACATCAGATCACAGATGCAATCCAATCTAAAAGAATAAATCTATTATGTCAAAATAGAGGGGATTAATAAAGATTTCCATTTGTCATAGAGGTCTAACCAATTCTTTTGCCCTGTTTCCTAAAACATTTAGAGCAGCAATAAAAATAATAAATTCACAAATCAGCTCTGGTATTTATGACTAAAATTTATTTTTCATCAAGACATAATAAAATGTAATTTTAATTTATGGGTTTTATACATGTATGATTTAATTTTTAAAATGCAATCAACTTAGCATTTCCTATACACAGTGACATTTTTTATTTAAGATGTTTTGGAAATTGTATTCTTCTCTCTCACTGTCCTGGTAAATATTGTACCCATGATGAAATATGGCATTTTATCTCTAATACTGAGAAGTCAGTACTTAAGCCTCATATCAAGTACTTAGCCCTACTGGAGACAACTGAAATCAATCAAGAGGTAGAGAATTCGCTGTTTAATATTTGCCAAGCAAAGTACTAGGTGTTGAATAGCGGCTCAAAAGAATTAGATATTATCTCTGCTTAGAGAAGCTTAGAATTTAACTGGAAGTCAATTTTGAATTTGTGTCCAGAAAAGGATATAAAAGTATTTAATTCACCTAAAAACAGAAACAAAAACTCAATTATCATGTTATTAGGAAATGTCTGGATAACTACCTGAATTTCAATTTTTATATGGAGTTTAGCTGGCAAAGAGACAATGATCCCCCTTGAGGAAGAGGGGAAAAATGTTCCTTTTATTATTTTAAGTTGTGAAGAGAAGATCACATTCCACAAACCCTACACCACATGACCAAATAAACAAGTCATTCTGAATGGGCATACATGAAGTCAGTGTATGTTAGTTAGCTGTTTCAGGTTAGGGTTAGCTATGCTTTCAGCCAATTCCTCTGACCCCCATCTCCCAAGAAAGAAAATCTTTGAATCTCTGGAACTAAGATATTCCTGAGACTGGAAGTGGTTTTCCTGGGGGCTGAGTTCCTGTTGAACAGTAACTTAGGGAAGCTAAGATAACTAAATGAGTTTCAGCCTAACCCCAAGGAAAGTAAGATAAAGAGGTGACTGGGCTTTGAGAGAGTGGAAGCTGAGATGGAGAAAGGATATAGGGGGTATTAACTCATAGGAGATAAAGGGGGCTGCTGAATCACATCGGAACATTCCAACTCCTACAAATCAAAGAACCAGAGGCTTTCTTTTTTTAATTTCTTTCTTTTTTTTTTTTTTTGGTGAGGCAATTGGGGTTAAGTGACTTGCCCAGGGTCACGCAGCTAGTAAGTGTCAAGTGTCTGAGGCTGGATTTGAACTCAGGTACTCCTGAATTCAGGGCCAGTGCTCTATCCACTGCACCACCTAGCTGCCCCTGACTTTCTTTTTTTTAAAAAGCAGGAGGTAGCCACTGTCTGGTTCCTCTGAAAGCTGGCTCTCCTATATATACCCAGGACATAATAGAGTACAAAGTTGTGCCTAGGTCCAAGGTAACCCCAGCTACTCTAAAACTAGACTTGCTCACATTTATCCAGAATAGTTAAGATCAATGTCACCCTAGTCTCAAATTCAGGTAGGAAACAGGAAAAGAACAATGGTTGCTTCTTCCTTCCACCTAAAGCAGGTCTTTTACACAGGTTGGAGGAAGCAAGCAAGTGGTATGTTTCAAGGAATGCCAATCTTCCCCATATCATGGAATAACCTATCAACAAGAGAGCTGTTTGAGTTAACAAGAACATACACAAGAGAATGTTGGGGAAAGGGCTGGGAGTCAGTTATGTATCAATCACAGACAAATGTGTGCTGGTAAATGTTCTCATGGGGAAGTATATATATACATATATATAAGCACACACATAGAATAGCTGTATGACACTTTTAAGTTTAATATGCATTATTAACATCTTCTCTATCACTTTCTTAAATTTAGATAATCGGGGCAGCTAGGTGGCGCAGTGGATAAAGCACGGGCCCTGGAGTCAGGAGTGCCTGAGTTCAAATCCAGCCTCAGACACTTGACACTTACTAGCTGTGTGACCCTGAGCAAGTCACTTAGCCCCCATTGCCCCACAAAACAAAAACAAAAAAAATTTAGATAATCAACAAAACAATAAATCAAGCCCTGATTTGTAGCATTTGCCAATTTTTGAGGTGTCAATATATTAAAAATTGAACAATCCACTCTCCTAGACTGGTTTGAGCTGGCTCCAGCTCACCTCTGGGACTTGTAGGATTACTCATTTAAAAGTAAGAAGGATTTTAGAGATTGTATAACTATTCCAACCCCATTCATTTTAGTGATGAGAAATTCATCCACAATTTGCAGTAATTAGATTAATCTGAGATTAGGCTCACTAAGAAGATGGGTATTCTGAAGGCAGTGGGAAAAAGGGAGAGAATGGGGTAATTTAGGCATATGGAGAACTTTGGGTTAAGGTAGGTACAATTGGAAGTAAAGTAGCAGACTATGGGAAATCAGAAGACACTGGGCATCTGAGAAACTGGTGAGAACAGGACAGTAATTTTAAAATGTGGAAAAAATATTAGAAGGCCTTATATTAGTAAAAAGTAACAATAGTTAGACTTAATTTTTAAAAAGATATACACATAACAGAGTTTAAAGTCACAATTTGGGGGTGGGGCAGGGAAATGAAGGTTAAGGGACTTGCCCAGGGTCACACAGCCAGTAAGTGTCAAGTGTCTGAGGCCAGATTTGAATTCAGGTCCTCCTGAATCCAGGGCCAGTGCTTTATCCACTGTGCCACCTAGCTGCCTCCAAAGTCACAATTTAAAAATTATGAATGGGGAAAGTAAAAATGTATTTTGTAAACATAATAAATCATTTAAAATATATTTCAAATCTATATCATGCGGCGGGGCAGCTAGATGGTACAATGAGTGGATAAAGCACTGGCCCTGGATTCTGGAGATCCTGAGTTCAAATCTGGTCTCAGACGCTTGACATTTACTACCTATGGGACCCTGGGCAAGTCACTTAACCCTCATTGCCCGAAAAAAAGAAGGTACATCAAATCTACATCATGACTAATAAACTTGGGGTGAGGAAAGAAGAAAGTAAAAAAGAGAAAGACAGAAAGGGATAGAGAGATAGAAAAAAGTGTCAAAATGAGGAATTCTTAACTTTTTTATATCATCGACCCCTTTAGCAGTCTGGTGAAATCTATAGGACCCCTTCTTGGAATAATATTGTTAAATGTATAAAATACAATATATAGTATTACAAAGGAAGACAATCATACTAAAATAAAGTTATGAAAATATATATAGAACCTCTGTTCTATGTAAATTTTAAAATGTTAGTCTGGTATGTCATACTGTACTATTTTAAAAATCTTCAACTATTTTTCATCTTTAATCTTTAAGAAGTTTTAACCTGAATGGATTCATTACAACTTCCCACCAAGGAAGAAATTATATTCTGGGCTTCAGCAGCAGTGACCGGCACAATACAACTTCATCAGTCAGATTAAATCTCTGGGTCATTCTTCCCTTAGAAGCTTTACAGGAATACTTTTTTTTAGAGACAGATATTTTCTCATTTATATTTTCAGTGATTTAGTCCCTTCCTGATTCCAAACACTTGTTATTTATGAACACAAAGTAAATGTGGCCATCACAAGGACCACATGTGCTGGCACTGAGATAGCTTACTTGGTAATATTATCAGAAGATGAACCCAATTAGTAGTACAAAAAAACTACTTGGAGAATACATGGCTAACCTATTTCTTAATACAAGATGTGGGTGTATAGAATGGTATACTACATTTTTCCAAATGTTCTGCCACTAATACAGTTCATGTTCAACTTCACTAAAGGTTCATTGCAAGAAACAGAAAAGATTTTTCTGTGCCTTCAAGTGGAGTGCAAAGAGATGATAATATTTATTTTTTTAATGTATACAATGGTCTGCTATGCATGGGAGTGAAATTTCAGCTCTATTTTTTAAAGTACTAATTTTAACAGAATTACTTCATTTAGAAAATCTGAGCAAATTAGAAGATACAGCTTTTGGTCTGCCCCTGGTAAATGAACAGCCCTAGTAAAACTATTAAAAATTATTAAGGCTATATCAACAACTCATCAGTTTGGTCAATTCAGCCAAAATAGTAGTTGCTGTCTAGGGCAGCTAGGAGACACAGTAGATAAAACACCAGTTGTGGATTCAGGAGGATTTGAGTTCAAATATGACCTCAGACACTTGACATTTATTAGCTGTGCGACACTGGGCAAGTCACTTAACCCTCATTGCCCCACCAAAAAAAAAAAAAGTTGCAATCTCATCATAGTCTTGAATATGCAAGTTGGTCCATTTGAGCTATAAATTTCCAATGTGAAGAAGCAAAAAGACCAAAAGCCAACTTCTACATGAAGCTAAGAAAAATGTGAAATTATTATTATTAATGAAAAGCTACAGTCAGAAAAATTGTCCAGGATGCCCTTAGTTCTTTCTCCTCCTCTCTGACTTTCCAGATCTATCATCTTGCAAACCCCTTTTCCTCCATGAAGTTTTTGCAAATCACTCCGATCTACAATGAGCTTTTTCCTCCTGTAAATTCATAGCACTTACAGTCTCCATGTTCATTTGGCAATTGTATTACTTTGTGACATTTCCTGTATTGTTATTTAACTTTTCATGAAGGTATGTTTTACAATTAAGTAGTAACCTCTTTAAAGATTGCAGTCCCTTAAATGTAGTAATTCCTCCATAAATAAAATTAAATTGGTGGACAGAAACTAACTTCAGCTTTCCCTTTGTAACATAAACATATTCTTACACCAGAAACTGAAGTATATTGTTTGCAAAAATTCGGGAGAGTATAAAGCTTTAGTGACTAATCCATTCTTTTAGTAAGAAAGGTCCATAGCCTTTTAAAATTTTTGTGACTATTATACTTCAATTTGTCAACATAGAAAAAGGTTTTATTCTACAATTGTTCCCAAACTTTTTGGGGGGGGGGCGGGGTGAGGCAATTGGGGTTAAGTGACTTGCCCGGGGTCACACAGCTAGTAAGTGTCAAATGGCTGAGGCCGTATTTGAACTCAGGTTCTCCTGAATTCAGGGCCGGTACTCTATCCACTGTGCCACCTAGCTGCCCCTGTTCCCAAACTTTTAATCAAGGCAACACAAATACTATTCCTCCACCATAAAAATAATTAAAAAGTGAAACCTAAAAATATTAGTAATTTTTTTCTCAAGAAGTCATTTTGAAAATGTTTTTGCATTTCATATTGAAAAATAGCTTTACACTTGAAATAAATGCTATTGAAAAACACTACCAACAAACCACAATTTGAAAAACAAAGAAAGCAATTTAAATTAGCTTATTATTGTCTTGAAACACAGATTATATTAGCACCTACAAAATTTTTCAACAGCTTTTAAAAAAGAGACACTGTATTTTGGTAGGTTCAATGATACAAATTATACTCCTAAGTTAGGACAAGGTAAACACATTTTTCTCAAAAACTCAATGCTTCACATTTCACAATTCTGGAAAAACCCCAATGAAAGTAAGAAATTTATGGTTTCATTTTTACATGAATTTTGATTAATCTTTTTGTGGCTCATTTTACAAACACACAATTTGTAAACTATAAACTTTTAATGTAGATAAGCCTTCAGTGATTTTTAACTGAATCAAAACAAAGTTTATTTGAAATCACTGATGTTCTTAAACATAAATAATATCAATATTTGGGATGTTTTCACTGAAACCCCTAAATAAGTTCTTCATGATAAAAAAAAAAAAGGAAAATTTTATTCAACATTTTCTTGAAAATTTAAGTTGCTTTATCTCAGTAAAATATATATGGAAAGTAAAACTTCCATTTACTTGAAATGGAAAATAGAAGTTCTGGTTATAAGTGAATATTCAAATTTTAAATGAAAGTTAAAATTTGAAGCAAGAATTAACAGATTTCAAAGAAGTAAAACATATTAAAAGACACTTGACCCTAAAGCTACTTTATAATCTTTCTTTGATGATTAAGATCTTGCAGTACTTTAGTTCATCATAATTATCAATTATATATGGTACTCCGAAAAAAAAAGTTATTTGATCTTTCTCATTATTTGGTTTCTGTGTACATAGGACTTTCCTTAAGGCCACTCTTGGTACAGAGGACTATGAGCCTAAAGGAGAAGGATGAGAATTCAGTATCTCAAGTTTGAAAACACACACACACTGTTTTTCTTATAACAGTAGTTTCTGAAATCTGGCATTTGTATTTTCATGGTATTTTAAAATCAAATTATAAGAATGGTAGAAAGTAACAATAGCAGTTGCTATATTAAGCAATGACACTTTTTAATTGACATTAACTAAAATATTAGATAAATGAAATTTGCAATAGTTCTATCACTTTTGTTCTTTCAAACAAAATTGAAAAGACATTTTGATAATAAAATATACAAAACTATTAATACCAAAATTTCTTTTTCTCTATGGTACAATAATATTTCACAATGAAACATGCTATATTTAGAAATAAGAATTGTTAAATAATAATATTTCCTTGGTTCAACTCACTGCATTTTAGGAAATAAATTTTGGCTACTTCATGAGAACAATTTGTTTAAAAGCAATCATTTCTCTGGGGACCTTTCGACTTCACTGGCCTCCGTTTTCTTAAGCCATGCAAAAACTGACCCCACTGTACCATCACCACTTTGTTGCGAGTAGCAAAGGAACGTAGCCCAGAGAAAGCCACAGAGTCCCGTATATGCTGTTCTCAAGTAGATGGGAACAAAACTGAAGTTGGTAAGCTGTGACAGAAAGAAAAAGAGTAAGTTATTTGATATTCTGTATAAACCACACTAAAACATTAGCACAGAAAGTAGGTGTGAAACTCACCTGCACAAAAGGCCAGTACATGAGACCAGTCTGCAACAAAGGAAAACTTTATTACTATGCTTTTCCATTACATGGATTAATTTCATTGCTCAGTTTACAAAAGTCTGGGGAAGTACATGGCAGGGGCTAGTCATATGATATTAGGTTTAGGCTAAGCTACTCAAATTAGATCTCACTCATTAACTAGAGAATGAAATAACAGTAGAAAAGGTTAAATTCTGTTAGTCATACTCTGAGAATAGAATGTTAGCCAGTGTCAACAATGAATATGTAAGACAAACATTTCTTAAATACACAGTAAAGTAGATATTATGACGTTACACTGTAATATCTTTTCATACAGTTCAATTGACTCAAGAAAGTACTTATGAAAAGATCAGGTCAACTCATAGGAAAATATTTTGGAAATAAAAAGGGCTGCTACCTTGTGTAAGACTATCAAATAATTCTTTGATGTTCTATGAAGAAATTAAGGGGGCAGCTAGGTGGCGCAGTGGATAAAGCACCGGCCCTGGATTCAGGAGGACCTGAGTTCACATCTGGCCTGAGACACTTAACACTTACTAGCTGTGTGACCCTGGGCAAGTCACTTAACCCCAAATGCCTCACTAAAAAAAAAAAGAAAGAAAAGAAATATATTGTTTACCTGACTTCTTAGTGGATTCCAAAATACTTCAGATATATCTTTTAATAAACTTGAGTTGTACTTTTCTCAAACATTTTATCAATCATGAAGAATTTGGTATTTTAAAAGGATAGGATCTTAGATTTAGTGCTAGAAGGGCTTTCAGAAGTCCTCCAGTCTTATATCCTCTTTTTACAGATGAGGAAACTGAGGTCAGGTGAAATTAAGTGATTTGTCCAAGGTCACATTAGTGACAGAGATAGGATTTGAACCCAGATAATATCAGGTAGCTCCAGACCTAGTGTTCTTTCCATCATACCACAAAGATTGTTTTGTTTTGTTTTTTCAAAGAGAATGGAAAGTTCTACCTTTTCACAGTTATAGAAAAATGTGTAAGCAGACATAGAATTGGAGATGTGACCCTGGGCAAGTCACTTAACAATGAGGATTGCCTCAAAAAAAAAACAAAAATCACACAGGTAGTTAAGCATCTGAAAAGGGATTTGTACCCTCATCCTTTTACTCGAAAGCCTATATTCATTCCACTGAGCCATTCTCCAGTGCTCCAGTCAAAAGACATGAACAACTGGTTTTCAAATGAAATAGAAACTATCAATAACCTCCCCAAAAGTATTAAATGTCACTAATGAGCAGAGAAAAGCAAATCAAATAAACTTGCTTCATTACCCCACCTCAAAACTATCAAAAAAATGTAAAAGAAGGGAAAACTATTGCTGGAAGGGCTGTGAAAAGATAGGTACACTAGTTTACTGCAGGTGTACCTGTGAATTGGCTCACTCATTTTGGATAAATTTTAAATTATAATGCAAGAAAAATTACTAGATTGTTCATATGCTTTGAGCCAGAAAATCACAATATTGGAACTCTTTAATTAAAAGGTGTGAACCATTTAATAATTTGCTCTTTTAAGGAAGTTATCTGCAAGAAAAAGTTCATAAAGTAAATGTAATTACTGTTTTACTAAGGCTCTTCCACAGAGACTGCAGATTTTATTTCAATATTTATAAGAGTCAAATGGAAGGTTAAACAAAGAACAGTTTAGGTTTCCAATTTGGGATGAGAACTGTAACCATCATTCTATATAGTCAAAGAGAATGTGTTCTTATCTTTGATCTGTGAGATAAACTATGGAGAGGACAAAGAGAGAGATGAAAAGAAACTTCTTTCTTGTGAGAATTATTTTATTATTTTATGAAGAAACATGTAGAATATGTAAGGAACTGGTAATTTATAGGGGGCTCCAGAAACATTACTAGTGAATAGAAGAGAAAGAAAAAGCCAAAATAAACTCTTATCATTAGGAGAAACATTAAGAAGATTCTTGGGGCATCTAGGTGGCACAGTGGATAAAGCACTGGCCCTGGATTCAGGAGGATCAGAGTTCAAAAACGGCCTCAGACATTTGACACTTACTAGTTGTGTGACCCTGGGAAATACACTTAACCTTCCTTGCCCCCAAAAATAAAAAAAAAGATGATTCTTGAGATATTTCAAGAAATATTTCAAATGATGGAAGTGTGTTTCTAGAAGTGAAAAAACATCTGTCATCATAGTGAGGGTTTGAGGTGACTCTGGCTGTGATCTTTGATAGACACGAAATATTGTAAATAATCTTATATTTTAGTATTGATTTCATTTATTAATACATTTTATATTTTCTAACCTTAATATTTATTTAATAATAGATTAAAAGATTTAATATAGAGAGATATATGAAAAACTACTATTGGGGAAAGTAGTTTCTCTAGTTTATTCAGTAAATAATATTTAATGAACTGGTGGAAAATTGAGTCAATTCATGAATAGGAAAGAGGCTGCAAGTTTATTAATTAATAAGAAATATCAAAACATACCCTGGGTTCATTCTAGCACTTGAGATGATAAAATGAAATATGGAAACACATGATAAGGCAGGATGAGAGCTCACCTATAGGTCAAGTGTGATCAGTCTCCTAAACCACGCTACATACAAAAATGTTCATAGCAGCATTAAATGATTAAAAACAAAACAGGATCAGGGCAATGTTCATAGTAACAACAATAACATAAATTAAAACACTAAAAAGCAGCCAACATTAAGATTAATTCTGTGACCTATCTTGGTCCCGGAGAACAGCTCTTGGAAATCCCTCTTTTCAGTAGAGAGCTGGAAAAGCTAGAAACAAGACATATACACACAACTACTGAGGTATAGCTGAACAAATTATGGTATACACTTGTGCAAATATGAAATATTCAGAGAAACAATGTAAGAAATAATACAGGACCTGGACAATATGTGAAACAACTGAAACAACATGGAGAAGCAACAAAACCCCAGGCATATAAATAGTCGATGTTAATATACTGTCAGACATAAAGGGCAGAGTCCTCCTTTCTGTCAACAATCAATATAATTTTTTACCCACTAGAGGATTTTTTTAAGGGAAGTTGTTGGGGGTATTTATGGGGAAGTGTCGAAAAATGTATCAATCCATTTTTTAAACTTTTATTTATGTCTTTTGTCTCTACATCTTTCCCAGTTATTTTCTGATATACTCCCCTGTCAATCCACCTTCTAACAAAGAAAAACAATTCTGTAAAACCTGACTATTACAGCAACCATGAATGAAACATTTTGACCTGGTGTTTCCTCTTCTCTCTACTGAAAAGAGGGACATATGTTTCAACAGTCCAATGGAACCAATATCAGTCATACAATTAATCTGAATTTGCCTGCCTTTTAGCATTGTTTTAGTTCTAGTTTTGTATATTCTTCTGGTTCTGTTTGGTTTTTTTTATTTTTTTAATTTTTTTTAGTGAGGCAATTGGGGTTAAGTGACTTGCCCAGGGTCACATAGCTAGTAAGTGTTAAGTTTCTGAGGCCGGATTTGAACTCAGGTACTCCTGACTCCAGGGCCAGTGCTCTATCCACTGCACCACCCAGCTGCCCCTCTGTTTGTTTTTAATAACTTTTTTGTTATTCTGAACTTGACAAATACCAACAAACACAAACATTTCCATATTCAAAAACACAGAAGAAGAGCGGGGCAGCTAGGTGGAACAGTGGATAAAGCACCAGCCCTGGATTCAGGAGGACCTGGGTTCAAATCCAGTCTCAGACACTTGACACTTACTAGCTGTGTGATCCCAGGCAAGTCACTTAATCCTCATTGCCCCACAAAAACAAAACAAAAACAGAAAAAGAGGAATATATATGTATATTATATATAGCTCATTTAAAAAATATATAACAAATTCCACACATTAATTTCAAAGCTATCCTTTGTGTGCATTAAAAAAAATTCAGTAGGGGGCAGCTAGGTGGCGCAATGGATAGAGCACCAGCCCTGGATTCAGGAGGACCTGAGTTCAAATTTGGCCTCAGACATTTAACATTTACTAGCTGTATGACCCTGGGCAAGTCACAACCCCAATTGCCTCACCAAAAAACAAAAAACAAAAACAAAAACAAAAACAATTCAGTGACGCTCTTTTCTTTCTTTTCTTCTTTTCTTTCCATAATCACTGCCCTTTCCTTTTTTTTTTTTAAACCCTCTTTTGCAACAAACAAGCACAGTCAAGCAAAATAAGTCCATGCATTGGCCATAAATGAAAATGCACGTAACTTATTCCAAGGGATCAATGATAAAGAAGGCTACCCACCCCCTGACAGATAGGTTATAGACTCATATACAGAGTGAGACACACCATACTTTTGGACATGGCCTATAATGATATTTTGTTTTGCTAGACTAAGCTTATTTGTTAAAGGGTATTTTGGCAGGGCAGGGGAGGGGGGGGCCAGGTTGAAAAGGGGAGAAAAATGCAATTTAGCTTGAAAAAATGCATGTAACATTCTGTCTCGTAAGCTCAGATCTGAGAACTTTTTTTAAAAAAATTGATATCTATATTTCAATATAATTGGCTTCCTTTGTCATTTTGTATATTTAAAAACATTATTCTAACAAGAGGGGTCAAGACTGTCCAAGGGAACCATGACACAAAAGGTTAGGAAT
This sequence comes from Dromiciops gliroides, assembly GCF_019393635.1. Lineage (NCBI taxonomy): Eukaryota > Metazoa > Chordata > Mammalia > Microbiotheria > Microbiotheriidae > Dromiciops > Dromiciops gliroides. Next base: position 582,717,882 of record NC_057861.1, read on the forward strand.
TCCTGATTACCCTCTGTCAGAAGGTAAGTGGCATGCTTTGCCATTGGTCCTCTGGAGTCTTGACTGATGTGTGTATGTGTGTGTGTGTAGTGTAGTGTATATCCACCAGTAGTGTGTGTAGTATATATCCACTGTGTGTGTAGTGTATATCCACTAGTGAGATCACTGGATCAAAGGATGTGAAGTTTTTAAACTTTTTTTGGTCCAATCACAGCTGATTTCCAGAATGGGTGACCAATTCACAACTCCACCAGGAATGTGTCTATATCTTCTGACCACTTATCTATTGGAAAATAGTTCTTGGTTTTGTATGTTTATGTTGTTATGTCAGTTCACTATAAGTCTTAGATAACAGACTTTCACCAGGGACACTAAATTAATTTTTTAAAAAGAAAATTGATGATGATTAGTGGTAGTAAAATAATTTCATCATCCTCCCAAAAAGGCTTTCTAATTTTTACACAAGAAAGTATTAAACTTTTAAGACAAAGTTGTATGTATTAAATCATACAAACCTAAACTGGTTGTTCTAATTAGTATGTGAACATAAAGTTCTCTGGCTTGTTTTTTCTTTTTCATTTTAGGAGACAATGTCAGTTAACCCTAGGACAAATCAAATAAGAACAATCACTTCAAGTCCTAATCTTTTGGGGGAGGGGTATTGTACTGCTGTGAAGACCTGGGGGGTAGTAAGTAGGGTAGCAAATATGTGTAGGAAGAGATGAAGAAAATGTCTCTGAAGGATTATATTACCATGTAGTGCTTTTAAAAAACAACAACAACAACATAGGGGGCAGCTAGGTGGCGCAGTAGATAAAGCACTGGCCCTGGATTCAGGAGGACCTGAGTTCAAATCCGACCTCAGACACTTAACACTTACTAGCTGTGTGACCCTGGGCAAGTCACTTAACACCAATTGCCTCACCAAAACAACAAAAACAAACAAAAAAAAGAAAACAAAAACAAAACCCAAACAACAACAAAAAAAACCTAAGACATTTAAATAATCAAAAGTAAAGTCCCTACCTGCTGCCCAGCCCTTACTTCCACTGTCATCCAAGCAACTTGAAAGTGGCCACCTAGCAAAACTGCTTCCCTCTTCCCCTTTCACATACTTCTCTCAGGATTCATATTACCTTTCTGGGACAGCACTCTACTGCCCACTTCTTCTACTTCTTCCTAATCTTTAACACTTATTTTCACTGATTGAAGCTACTAGTGAATATCTATTTGGACCAGATTTCTTCTTTAATATTCCAAGGATCCGAGGGCAGCTAGGTAGTACAGTGGATAAAGCACCAGCCCTGGAGTCAGGAGTACCTGAGTTCAAATCCAGCCTCAGACACTTGACACATACTAGCTGTGTGACCCTGGGCAAGTCACTTAACCCTCATTGCCCCCCCCACACACACACACACACAAATATTCCAAGGATCCATGATTTCATCAATGCTGACTGTAACCCCTTGTGCTTTAGAAGCTACTTTATTGAGTTGCTGCAGCCAAATAAATAAACACCAATAATCATCACTCAGTGACCAACTCTACAGTGATGATCCTTCTCAAGTTTAGCCAGGCTGCCTTAGATGAGAGACATAAGGCTTTCCTAAACAAATTATAATCTATCACCATGTGAAATCTTTCCATCTTGCTAAGTAAGGCTTGCCAAATCAGAGCAGAAGCTCCAAGGTTTGAGAATACCTTCCATGCCACAGTGAGGAATTGGTCTAAGATTTAAATCTGAAGGAACCAGATCCTACCCGGATGAAGAAATTACAGGGCAGCCAATATACACAATATGGTTTGTTTGCCACCCACTATGGGTAATATGATCCTCAGATGCAATTATGTTTGTTAATACAGAGAATGATTTCTTTCAGGGGGACTTAACAGAAAGGTTGCCTTAACAATTGTACACCTGGAACACTGGCTGTGATTATGGGAACTGTTGTATGAACAAAATCACTTACAGTTTAGCATTATTATAGTTTTGCAGGAACTTTCTTGGACCCAATTCTAAATAAACTGTGGTCAATGGCAAAAAACAATAACAGGAACAAGTCAGAAATCATTGCAAGGACTGTAATTAAAGTGCTAGAGTATAGAGATATCCTTTCCCCTCTGCTTGAGGAAATCTTATTTCTTAGCCCTTTCCCTTTTATTTTCATATGCACAGGATCAGAGGCTTTATAGCCTTAGTATTGAAAGGAATCGCAGAGGTCACCTATTCCAACCCCCTCATTTTAGAGATGAGTACATTAATGCCAAAGTAACATGGATATTAAGTGGTAGAGTTGGATTGGAATTCAAATCTTCTGACCAAATTCTACATTTATATTGAACTATATTGTTGGGGGTTTTGTGGGGTTTTTTTTGTTTTTGTTGGGGCAATGAGGGTTAAGTGACTTGCCCAGCTAGTAAGTGTCAACCGTCTGAGGTCGAATTTGAACTCAAGTCCTCCTGAATCCAGGGCCGGTGCTTTAACCACTGAGCCACCTAGGTGCCCCGCTTTTTGTTTTGTTTTGTTTTAAAGGGAGGAGGCAGAAGGGAAATTGGCTCTGTGATACTGAAACCGTGATACCCTGGTATAATTTCTCAAACCCTTTGATCTCAGGACTCCTTTACACACTTAAAAATTACTGAGGACCCCAAAGAGCTTTTATATGGGTTATTTATTACCAATATTTACTTAGAAACTAAAATGTCTCAGTATTATTGTGAGAGGGTGGGAGGGGATAAGCATTAATTATGCACCTATTATGTCAGGCACTGTGTTAAGCACTTTACAAATATTGTCTTATTTGATCTTTTATTTATTTACTTATTTATTTATGAGAATAATTTTGATCTAATGGGTTTGGAAAATCCCACAGGAGGCCCTGGACCACACTTTGGGGATCAATGACCTGGTTTAACTGAATTTTCAATGAAGTATGATATTAAAAAATACACAAACTAGGGGGCAGCTGGGTGGCCCAATGGATAAAGCACCCGCCCTACATTCAGGAGTACCTGAGTTCAAATTCTGCTTCAGACACTTGACACTTACTAGCTGTGTGACCCTGGGCAAGTCACTTAATACCCATTGCCCCAACAACAACAACAACAACAACAACAACAACAACAACAACAACAAAAAAAATATATATATATATATATATATATATATATATATATATATATATATATACACACACACAAACTAAATCTTGCTTACTTAAGAACAATAGCCAGTTTAACAAGTCAATTCATCAACTCAACAAACATTGATTACCCTTTGCAAAGATATACACAGACCTGGCTATAGATAGCAAAATTTATATAAGATACAGTCCTTGCCTTCATGAAGTCTAGCATAGGATAGATAGATAGATAGATACATACATACATACATACATAGATTCCTTACAATACATACCTACATAGATACATAGACACATATATAGCTAGATACATATGTGTAAATTATGTAACAAAATAATGCATGATAGCATAATGTCATCAAAAGGTCTTGTAAAACAATCCTATACAAGGTTTAGTGGGGGAAGATTATTACTGAAGGAGGAGGTGGCATTTGAGTTGGGTTTTAAAAGCTGAGTAGTTGCATTATAAGTGGCAAGTTGCATTATCATAAGAATTATTTCAACCTGTAAAAAAGTGGGAGGGAAGACATTACAAGCATAGTGAACAGTATAAAGGTAAAAATTTGGGGATGGGAAAAGTACAGGAAATGTTTAGGGGTCAGAATTTGGATTAAAACTTGGAGTGTGGGCAGCTAGATGGCGAAGTGGTTAAAGCACCAGCCCTGGATTCAGGAGTACCTGAGTTCAAATCCGGCCTCAGACACTTGACACTTACTAGCTGTGTGACCCTGGGCAAGTCACTTAACCCCCATTGCCTAAAAAAAACCCAAAAAACTTGGAGTGAGGGGACAGCTAGGTGGTGTAGTGGATAAAGCACCAGCCCCGGATTCAGAAGTACCTGAGTTCAAATCCAGCCTCAGACACTTGACACTTACTAGCTGTGTGACCCTGGGCAAGTCACTTAACCCCAATTGCCCCACAAAAACAAAACAAAACAAAACTTGGAGTAAGCAAAAGGAAATAATATGAAAATAAGGCTGTAAAGAAAGGATAATGTCAGACTTTGTTGAATGACCTTGAATGCCACCAGGCTAAGTGGTTTAAACTTTATATACTGAAATTATTTGAACAGTGGAGTGACATGACCAGACCCCATCCGACCCAATGCTCTAATGCTGAATAAAGTATGACCTGGTTGGTACTTACCTTATAAGTATTCCAGAATTTCTGTCTCAGGTCCAAAAATATATCCTCTTTCCCCTGAAGTATACTCATGCCTATTTGTAAAAAACAAAAAACCAAAAACACACACACACACATACAACAGGAATTTTAAAAGACCTAATATAAATTTTATCATATTGTATACTTTTTTCTTTGTTCAGTTGTGTCCAACTCTCTGTGACTCCATTTGGAGTTTTCTTGGTAAAAATAATGGGGTGGTTTGCATTTCCTTCTCCAGCTCATTTTATAGATTAGGAAACAGGCAAACAAGTGAAGTGACTTGCCCAGGGTCACCTAGCTAGTAAGTGTCTGAGGCCATATTTGAACTCAGAAGATTAGTCTTTCTGACTATAGGCCTGGCAATCTACCCATTGTGCCACCTAGCTACCCATATTGTGTATTATCCCCATATAAGAGGGGCAGCTAGCTAGGTGGCACGGTGGACAGAATGCCAGACCTGGAGTCAGGAAGATCCCCCCCCCCAAAAAAAATAGGGTCATGAAGAGTTGGACAGGACTGAAGACACTGAACAACACTGTATAAGAAACAAAAGCTACTCACTGAAAAGTAAATACTTTGACTTACTAAGGGAGGTGCAAGTTGCCTTATCATTAAGTATTACAAACAGAATTTAGAAGCCAGGCATCAACATTGCCTTTTAACACATTCTTTACAAACCATATTCTTCCCCAATCCATAAAAGCCAGATTTCTCCATTTTATAAAGGATAAAAGTGAAATTCCTATAGCATGCTTTTAGCTAAATTGGGTCAAATTTCTTACATTCAGATATATTAAAGCAAAATCGAAACTCTTAAGCAAATACCTTTAAATGATAATTTAACCAAAAAAGACAAAGACCATCCCAAACATCCTATTTCTTGCATTTTGATATGCCCTGTGCTACATCATCAAAAAACCTTTCTTTTTTAGTCTCTGAGCCCTAGGCTTTCCAGTTCTGAGGCCCAGGTTTTCTCATTTTTGTCTGGTTTCTTTTGTCTATGGTTCAATCGCTAGTCAGTAGCCAAAGAGGATTATTTTAAGGATCGATACCTCCCCCGAGACAAAGCCTTGCGTTTGGGGCCAACTTCTGACCCAGATTCTGCACCCACTCAATGCGAAATGGTGTGGGGAAGGAGGGAGCTCACTAAGGGTGCTGCTGTGAACAGTAAAATCCAACAGCTTTGTGTGTGCATGTTGTCTGGGTGCATACACGCCTGCATGTTAAACCTTCTGTTTTCCGTTTTCTGCAACCACTCTGGGGTGAACCCACAGAGTTCGGAAGGAGGAGGGAGGTCGCTAAATATGCAGACATTCATCACAAAGCTGTCTAGCTGTGGGGTTTGTGTGTGATCATATCCCCCCCCCCCCGCCCCCCGTTTCCTGCAACCACTCCCTCAGAGTCTAAGTCAGAGTCAGAGAGGTAGCTTACACCTTCCGGTGAGGAGCACAAGGAACGGATTGTGTCCGTCCATGCACTTGTAAGCGTTGTGAAAAATCTTTTGTTTCCCCATTTTCTGCAACCACTTCCCGAAGACAGGAGGGAAATCGCTCGCTACACTTTCGGATGTGATCCACAAAGATAAATGGGTTGCGTGCGTATGTGTACGTTCATGTGTGTATATGGATGTCCGCCGGTTGCATTTGTATGAGTGAAATCTTTTGTTTCAAGTTCTGCCACCCCTTTCCAAGAGCAGGAGGAAGGTCGCTACATTTTCGGGTGGAAATACAGCATGTGCGCGTGTGTGCCGGGTGTGTGTGTGTGTCGGCCGCGCACAGCAAGGCCTGGACGTGTGCGTGTGTGCGTGTGTGTTGTGTTGGTGTGGACGTAAGACCTTTTGTTTTCCCGTTTTCTGCAACTGTTCCCCCAAAGCAGAAGGGAGGGTCGCTAACGTTTTCCAGTATACAGCACAGCAAGACATGGCTGTGCATGTGTATGTGTGTGTGCGTGAAATCTGTTTCCCTGTTTTCTACGACCGTTGCCCGAAAGCAGGAGAGATTTCGCTGTTTTCCGTCACGCACCATAAGGTGTGGGTGTGGGTGTGTGTGCGCGTGACATTTTGTATCCCGTTTCCAAAGGAAAGCAGCCGGCTGCGCTGCGCTGACACCTCCTGCAGGCAGAGTTCGCGGGGTCACGCCGCCCCAAGCCCCCAAGCCCCGTGGGGCCGCTTCCCGCAGGGCCGGTCTTTCAGCCCCCGCAGCACCGCCCCGCGCCCCGCCTCACTCCCGGCCCAGCCTGTCCGACCCCGGCAGGCCCTCACCGGTATAGAAGGCGCTCAGCGCGATGGGCCCGCCTAGCAACTGGTCGCACAGCACCTTGCTCAGCACGGCGCGCGGTGTGCGGCCCGGTAGCGCGCGCTCCAGGAGCCGCATCCACCCGTAGTTGAAGTTCGCGTGGAAGCCGATGGCTACGGTGGCCACGCGCCGAGTCTGCTGCCAGTCGGGCTCGCAGCCCCGCAGCAGCTGCTGCAGCGCGTCCCCGGACGAGTACAGAGCCCCGTAGAGCAGCACATTGGTGGGCCACGGGTACCGCTGGGCTATCCGCGGCACCACCCGCCACCAGCCCCACATCTCCGGTCTCGTTTGACCCCGGCCCGGCCCCACTGGCTGGCTCGGTGCGCGTCCCCTCCGCCCACCTCCGAGCCGTGTGACAGCGCCTCGGGTGGAGACGCCGGTGTGGGCGGGAAGGTGGACCTACAGCCGCGTCCTTCCCAACACCCGAGGACACCAGTAGTAGCGACAGTCAGGGCTCCCTCTTAACTTTCGGCGACTTGGCTGCACCTATTAGAGCTACCTTCCGTCTGATCTGCCTCCCTAGGTAGGCTTCTATTTGATGTATGCCCCAGGCCAGGCCTGCCCCCTGTTAGGCCTGCCTCCCTAGGTCGGCTCACTCCTATCAGAGTTGCTCCGGCCACTTCTAGCTTCGGTTAGACCTTGCCCCCTTTCTCTGCTATTTCTCCGGCTCCTGGACTAGCTGCCCTTTCAGACTTTGCCACTACCCCAATTCTGCCAGCCACGCGTGCCCTCCTCGATCCTTTTCCTGACTTGGACCCCACTCCGTCTACCTTGTGATCATTGGGGAGACCTACCCTTTTGCCCTTCGCCTTCCTCTCTCCTCTTCAGATCTGCCACGGTCTAGCCTCTGTTCCATTACTAACCTCACATCTCTCCATTACCGCGGTTTCCTGCTTTCCTTTCTTAATCACTCTCTATATGCCACTTTCTCCTTGTCTCCTTTCAAGGTGGTGTAACCTACACCTTCTGCCTAGTCTATTCCAGAATCCACACCTTCCATATATTGCCTCTTTTCTTGACGCCTACGATTCCTTTTTTAAACATTCACCTTTGGATACTCCCTTTCAAGCTGTGTAAATCTAAATGGACTGGTTTGCCCCTAGCCAACCTCTCTTTTCTGACAGCTTGTAGCTCAAAAACTTTTCTTTCAGTATCTTCAGAAACTTCACTCCAAAAGACACAGTTGCCCCCCTGAGATGTTGCTTATTTTCCTTGTTTCTCTTCACTCCACCTTGAACTACCAAAAAAAAAAAAAATCGACTGCGTCAGCAGAAATCGGCCTACTAGGTCAGCTTGTCAACACTACCTGAAAGTGGGAATATCTTACTGTTTGGGACAGAATTTGTTTTTGCTTTATAAAATTCTTACTTTTTTCCCTGCTTATTTTTTAAAAATGTAATTATGATAAATGATATCTCAATACAGATCCTATTGAAAGTTCCCTAATTAAATTTATCAGACAAAGAGGAAAACAATAAAGGTGTCCTAAACTGAGCAAGATAGGAGAATACCATCAAGCATTTGTTCTGAGGTGTGTGTCTTTATTGTTATCAGGGAAATAAATGGGAGTTTGAGATAGAGGTCCTTAGGAATTCCTCTTTAAAGAATTACACGCAGGGGCAGCTAGGTGGGGAAGTGGATAGAGCACCCGCTCTGGAGTCAGGAGTACCTGGGTTCAAATTCGGCCTCAGACACTTAACACTTACTAGCTATGTGACCCTGAGCAAGTCACTTAACCCCAATTGCCTCACCAAAAAATAAAAAAAAGAGTAGGCCTTCTTAAAAAAAAAAAAAAAAGAATTACACCCAGGGCAGGTAGGTTGCGCAGTGGATAGAGCACCAGCCCTGGAGTCTGGAGTACCTGAGTTCAAATGTGGTCTCAGACATTTGACACTTACTAGATGTGTGACTCTTGGCAAGTCACTTAACCCCAGTTGCCACACACACACACACACACACACACACACATGAATTACAGCCTCTTGCACACAAATCCAATTAGAATAAAATAATAGTTTGTTTAGGGGCTAGGGAAAGGAGACCAAGAGAGAAATCCTTGGACTTCTCATGGGGAGAAGGTATGGCACAGAGGTATGACTCTCTGAGATACCTATCTCCCTGAGCAGGAGACAGGCAGATACTTTTATATACGACCTATGGTGGTAGTCCAATGGTGTGATCATCTGACTGTGGAAAGTTCCCTTATTGGGGAGGACCATCCCCCATTGGTGGTGACTGGTGGGGGAAGTTGGGTGATCTCTCAAGCCATCTCTCTCCCCCTCATGCCACAAAGGCAGCAGCCACACCTAATCATATCTCCACAAGGGGTTGGGGAGACTGGAATGAAGGGTGGTGGTCCTGGAGCTAACTCAGTGCTGATCCACTGCCACTTATCTCTTTAGGTGTGTCTGTCCTTTGGTTTAGTTTCTCAAGGATAAGATTCTTTGATTTATCCCAGAAAACTTCTGAGGTACCCCGGCCCATTCAAACGAGGTACCCCGGCCCATAATATTATGATATTTTTTCCACTTTTCAGAAAAAGAATAGAGGAAAAACAGCATTATAGTTGTTTGCTGTCAAGTCACTTCATTTCAATTAGCTATCTGATATGTGTAAGAAATTGTTCTAGGCCTCCCTAGTGACCTGGCTTGAGTATCCTTTTCTTCGGGGGTTTCTAAAATTTGATGCTGTTAAGGGGGAAGGCTAGATAACCAAGATAACCAAGGTCCACAATGGCTCTGACTTTGTACTATCATGGGGTGCAGAACACCCCAGAAGTTCTCTGGGGCACATCAAGGAACCTTCTCCTTGAGAAACTAAACCAGAGGACAGATAACACCTAGAGAGATAAACTGAACCAAATCGGACTGAGCTAGCTTTGGATTCCCACCCTTCATTCTGGTCTCCCTTACTCTGGGGAGATAAATTTGGGTGTGGCTGCAGCCTTTGTGTCCAGAAGAAGGATCCATAGCCACCCCTCACCCAATTCCTCTAGTCACTACCAGTGGGGGATGGTCCTCCCTCACTAAAGGAACTTTCCACAGTCAAATGGTGACCCCTCCCCCCATCAGTCTTCTATAAAAGTACCTTCTAGTCTCCTGTTCGAGGAGATTTGGTACCTCTGAGCCATGTGCTTTGTGCCTATCTCCCCATGAGAAGTCCAAGGATTTCTTTCATGGTTTCCCTTCCCCACCCTTCCCTTCCCTTGGCCCTAAATAAACTACCACCTTATTCTAACTCCTTTTGTGTGCAAGAGGGTGTGATTCTTTAAAGAGGAATTCCTAAGAACCCCAACCCCTAACCCAAACCCGTACCCCATTTCCCCCCATTACAGTACAAAGTACTTTCACATGGTCTCCTTTAGTCTCTACAACCATACCATGAGGTAGGTAAGGCAAGGTATTAGAACCACTTTTCAGATAAGGAAAGAGGAAGAATATGAGGGTGAAATGGTGCCCAGGATTGGGAGAGTAACTCAAATCTTCTGACTCCATGAATTTAATGGGCACTGACAGAGACATAAATGTTAATACTTACAATTAAATATATCTAGCAATTGTTGCATAGTTCTGTGCGTATATGCAGCTTGTGTATCCATATAACCTCTCTCTCTCTCTGTCTCTCTGTCTCTGTCCCTCTGTCTCTGTCCCTCTGTCTCTGTCTCTCTCTGTCTCTGTCTCTCTCTGTCTCTCTCTGTCTCTCTCTCTCTCTGTCTCTGTCTCTCTGTCTCTCTCTCTGTCTCTCTCTCTGTCTCTGTCTCTCTCTCTCTCTGTCTCTCTGTCTCTCTCTCTGTCTCTCTCTCTCTCTCGATAAGGCTCACAAGGAGGCATGAATAGATCTCTTGAGTCACCTCCTTCTCCAAGGGAGACTTTTTGATTTCTACCAGGAGGGGAAGAAGGAGATTGTAAATGTAAAATACCTAGCACAGCCCTAAAACAACAACAGACATTTTAAGAAACATGAATCCATGACTTTTTTACTTCATCATTTGTGGAAAGCTCTAGCCAAGAATCCTCAGGAAATAATCAGTCAATGTATGCCATCTTGTATTAAAATCACTGAGCAATGGAAAATTACTGCAAAAAACACTTTTGCACTCAAATATAAAAGGGAAGTTTCACTTAGAAATCTTTCGATTAAAAATAAACATTAACTCATAGAAAAAAAAGTCTTTCAACTTGGGAATATTTTTCAATTTATGACTAAGGATCCCATTAAAATTTTCATTAATCTTTTTAAAAACTTATTTAATCTTGAATTGAGACTTAATAAAAGCTGCCAAACTGATTATGTTATCCAAATATTAACTTTTTTCATTGAATTCTGAATCTTCCTTTGGCATACAGAAATCTATGAGAAGGAAGGTGTGAGAAATGGGTAGTTGTCTCCTCTCAATGTGGATATAACAGTCAGTCATACTCCGGGACCTGTTTGTAGGACAAAGGTCTCAGATCCCCTCCTCCCGCTCAGGTTAGAAAGGTCACATGGTTCAAGGAGCCCTGGTCTCAATAAGGTCCACTTCAGAGTTGTGTAATGGGGGGAATTGGGGTACAGGTTAGTCAGGGTTGGGGTTCTTAGGAATTCCTCTTTAAAGAATTACACCTTCTTGCACACAAAAAGTAGTTAGAATAAGGTGGTAGTTTATTTAGGAGCAAGGGAAGGGAAGGGTGGAGGGAGGGAAACCATGAAAGAAATCCTTGGACTTCTCATGGGGAGATAGGCACAAAGCACATGGCTCAGAGGTACCAAATCTCCTCGAACAGGAGACTGGAAGGTACTTTTATAGAGGACTGATGGGGGTGGAAAAGTTCCTTTAGTGAGGGAGGACCATCCCCCACTGGTGGTAGCTGGGGGAATTGGGTGAGGAGTGGAGGGCCATCCCCCACTGGTAGTGACTAGAGGAATTGGTGAGGGGTGGCTACAGACCTCTCTTCAGGACACAAAGGCTGCAGCCACACCCAAATTTATCTCCCCAGGGTAAGGGAGACCAGAATGAAGGGTAGGAATCCGAAACTCGCTCAATCTGATTTGGTTCAGTTTATCTCTCTAGGTGTTATCTGTCCTCTGGTTTAGTTTCTCAAGGAGAAGGTTCCTTGATGTGCCCCAGAGAACTTCTGGGGTGCTCTGCACCCCATGACAGTTGTGTCCATATAAGGAAGTATAAGGTGCACTCCTGAGTTATGCCCATACAAGGAAGAGGGGTGGGAATACTGGGTTCCGATTAGCTAGTTTTTGTGTGTAGATTGTAACCCCACCAATGATGAAAAAGGGGAGGGTCCATTCGCATTAGGGACTAGGGTATAAAACAGGACCTTCGAGCCCCCTTCCTGGGCACCCACTAGCTGCACACTAGGGTGACTTCTTCTCACGAGAAGAAAATAAATCCTTTGTCACTTTGCTGCTGAGTTCCTTGAGAATTATTGAGAAGAGGATGGATTTTTCCCCCACAGAAGGGAACAACCATTTATTAGATGCCTACTATATATAGATGTAAATTGATTCTGTGCTAAGCAACAGGCAGACTTGTGTTTTCCACTGGGTAAAAGGGACAGTTGACCAGAGATGGGCAATTAGGAGCCCTACAAAAGGGAAAGTGTTATTAATGCTTCTTTCTCACCACTGATATTCTGTAATGTATACAGCTTACATCTCTATTGTCTGAAGAGACAGCTAAGGATATGAGCATGGATTTACTATTAATCTAATGCTCTGGACTATAGGGGAAGGAGTTGAAATAAGGGACCTTTCTCCATTCTCCTAATAGAGATATAGATACAAGCTGGGATGGAAAGGTGACATGATTGTCCCATGTTCATACTTTCTTCACCCATATCTTTATTCTATACTTACTGAGAACTATAAGATTTATTGAGAACTGATTCCCCACCCAGTCCCCTCTTTCCCAGACAAATGAATTGTCTAGGGCTAACCAGTCTTCATCATTTCCAAACTCTTGATGGACTTATGGGCCTTCCCCCAAACAATTTATCCCCTCCCAATGTTTCCCCACCTTACTCCCAGAACTTTATGTTATTATGTAAAAAGGGTCCACCTACATTAAGTAGTTTCTATTTAGAGTTAGTAGCTCCTATACTTAACTTAGGAGCCATTCTAGTGTTTCTTTTGTTAAAGGTAGTACTTCACTCTAGATCAATCTTTTGGTTCCCTTTTCTGTTACCCCATAAAAACCCTGTCCTCTGTTCCCATCTTTGGGTATTCCTAGTTTCCCAGCTTTGTGATACCATGAGCTATAGTTCCTCTGGATTAAAGACCTTATTTCTCCTATATTGATTGTTTCCTTAATTTCCAGGTTAACATTACTTACATACTTCTCTCCCTTCCAGTCTTAGCTGTCTACTCAAGGGGAACTGTTGGAAGAGGGTGGAGAGTGGTATGGTGTTGGGGAGGAAGGTAGTGGTCAATGAAACCAAGACCAGAGGAAGATAATAATGGTTTTCTCATGATAAGTGACACTAAAGAAGAGGGCATCCACCATGCCCATGATGCATCAGTGCCTTACACATTTTAGCCTTGTTTATAAAAATTACATTAAGGAAAAAAAAACTACATTAAGTACATGAATAGTACCAATGTGCTTTGGTTCTGAACTGTAGGAGGCAAAAAAGGGTTAATAGAAAAGCCCAAGACCCAAGCTCTAATTCAGATATGAGCTCCAAAAGGGAGTCAGATCCCAGTTAATGGATAACTTATGTTAGGTTCTTATTCCCATAGTGATCAACATCCATAACAGACCAGAACGGTCAGGTCAAAATAACAATAAAGGAAAAAGACAGACTATAGAAATTCTAATGAAAAATGATTATATTTTGAAACTAGCCATGGGAATCAGAAAGAGACATGTGCAGAAAACGCCAAGTTTGTCCCCAGATTCACCTTATGATGTGTAAACCCCCAAAACACACCTCCACTGAAAAAGGTACCTGCCTTGGGGGTTGGCTTAGGACCCCAGGAACTCCAAATTAGGATAAGCCCTCCCCTGAAACACCCTTAGGTGGAGAATATTATAATGAGAAGGACAGGCCCTCCCCAGTACCTCCCCAAGGTGGAGATTATTATAATGAGACTGATAATCAATTTATCCATACTCTAAATATAACTCTTTTCTTTCCTTATTTGAGAGATACCTTTCCACTATTCTGGTTCTCTCCCTGTGGTCACCCACAGTATTGCAATAAAACTTGGGAAACTGAGTCACTGAGTCTTGTAATTCTTTTGGGACAACCAATTGGACCCCAAATTCCAGCCCACATCAATTTGGAGAAACCATATATAGAGAGTCAATCTTCATAACCCCACCCACTCTTATTCTTGATACTGATAAATAATATGTATGATGGATGATTCAATCTATGTTACTTTCAGACCTAACACCGCTTAGAAAAGAAAGATTCTTTGCCTCTTTTCAATATTTTTTATTGTAATTGATCCGGGTTTGGAATTTTCAGAGTAGAACATAGAGATACGGTCAGTTGATCACTTAAGGCCAAGGGCATTTGCACTGTTCAATTGCATCACAGTAATTTTTTGTTGTTGTTGTTGTTGAGGCAGTGGGGGTTAAGTGGCCTGCCCAGGGTCACACAGCTAATAAGTGTCAAGTGTCTGAGGCTGGATTTGAACTCAGGTTCTCCTGAGTCCAGGGCCGATGCTCTAAAACTGCACTACCTAGCTACCCCTGCATCACAGTATTTTGAAACCATACCACTTAAAATAACTATTTAGGGTGAGAGGCAGGATGGTACAGTAGAAAGACAACTGACTCTGGAGTCAGAGGACCTGGATTCAAGTATAATCTTCTGAAGTATGACCTTGAGTAAATTACTTTCCCTTTCTGGACCTTAGTTTCCTCATCTATAAAGGTCGGAGGTTGGAGTAGATAGCTTTTGAGGTTCTGCCTAGTTCTGTATCTAAAGTCTTCTGACTAATCCTTTGGTTCAGGAAGTCCACTTCCATTAGCATTAAATTAAATGGTAGGTAAGCTTAACTTGGATCTATATGGGCAATCAATTGGATTTGTTTATTACATTTCCATTGCTAGACTTCATGTTCAAAATATCCTTATATAATATTAATAAATTTCATAAAGATGAACCAATAAAATCAAACTGGAAGAAAACTGATACTAAAAGTGGCAATTCTAATAGGGAGGGGGAGATGTCCTTTTACATATGCAAAGATGCTACCAAACACAAATCTTTAATATGGATGTTTGGGGGGGGGGGGGCTAGCCATGATTTCAGTAGTGTGGGAAACCTCCCAATGAGGAACTACCCCTGCCAATGCAGATGGGAAACTGCTATGTAATTTATAGTCTTAGATGAGGCGGCATTGCATAACATATTAACTGTGTGACCCCAGAGAAGTCACTTCCCTCCTCAGTTGCCCCCAGACAACTCTGCCTCTTATCTGAATTATAATTAACAAATAATTCAGATGAAATTTTTTCTTCACATGTGACTCAAAAAATTACTGGAAGAATGCTAATAATTAGAAGAGGAAAAAATCTGAATAAATTGCTTAAAAATTTGGAACTGTAGAATTCCTTTATTTTCCAGAGGAACTATATGGAAACTTGGCCTAACACATTGTGAGAAAATGGTTAGTTGTCTCCTCTCAATGAAGATATAACAGTCAATCATACTCCTCCTGACCTATTTGTAGGACAAAGGTCTCAGATCCCCTCCTCCCCCTCAGGCTAACAAAATCACATGGTTCAAGGAACCCTGGTCTCAATAAGATCCACTCCAGAGTTTTGTCCATATAAGGAAGTATAAGGTCCACTTCTGAATTATGCCCATACAAAGAAGAGGGGTGGGAATACTGCATTCCAATTAGCTAGTTTTTGCCTGTAGATTGTAACCCTTGAGTAATCGGACCAATGATGAAAAAGGGGATGGTCCACTCATGTTAGGGACTAGGGCATAAAACAGGGCCTTCAAGCCCCTTTTCTTTGCACCCACTAGCTGCACACTAGGGTCCCTCCTTTTCACAAGAAGGAAATAAAAGAGCCTTTTTATTGAGAAGAGGATTGTTTTCCCTTCACACACATCAAAGGTCCTTTGTAGTGACAGATATCTACCTGGATGGATATGCAAATAGTTGGAAATTCCTGCAGACAATAAAAGCACAAACCAAGCAGGCTTCTCCCCGAGACATTTGGGAATTTATGGCTCTTCCAGAGAAATCATTATTTGCTAAAGACTTTCTGTCTCACCTCCCCAACATATCCGAACCATTTAGGGTTTCATGGACCTTCCAAGAGATACCTTATCTGCAAAGATTCCCAGAGACTTCCTGCTCCCCATTGTTTCCTGATTTGCATTGTGCAACTGGAATTAAGAGCATCCTAT
Source organism: Dromiciops gliroides (assembly GCF_019393635.1). Classification (NCBI taxonomy): domain Eukaryota; kingdom Metazoa; phylum Chordata; class Mammalia; order Microbiotheria; family Microbiotheriidae; genus Dromiciops; species Dromiciops gliroides. The sequence goes on from NC_057861.1 coordinate 582,733,851, forward strand.
TGCAAACCAGGAAGTAGGGAATTAATCAATCTGGACCTGACTGACTTATCAATAAAGTCATAAAACTTAATTATCCATAGACTGCAGAATCCCCCTCTCCCAACAATCACATAGCTCAACTGCTTAAATACTCTCTTTCCCCAAGTCTGGGTTGAACCTCTATTTAAGAGGTCATACATTGGATGACTGTCTTGCTAAGGAGAATAGGTACTTGTCTTGACAACTATGTTTCATTCTGTTTCTATTTTGTGGGAGACAGTTATCTATTTTTGATAGAACTTAAAAAGATTTGAGAGGTTATTTGGCCACAGAGAAGATTGTAAATGAGAAAAGTCCCTGATCAAATAAACAACCTCATAATAGATTATAGGCCATTGAGAGTCTCCAATCAAACAGAAGAAATTTAATTCGGTGCGATCATAGGGCACTGGCAACTAGATGAAGGCCACTGGCCCTTCCTATTCTGGTCTAGAAAGAAGCAAGCTTTCTTCATTTGAAGTCAATTAAGAAAATACTTGACTCTTTAGGGCCCTTTCACCTCTTTAAGAATTTCCTGGATGACTTGCAGAATTCAACAAGAATCAAGAGGGAATTTCTTTCTCCCTATGCCCCTACATTGTTAAAGATTTCTCATGATGGGGCAGCTTGGTGGTGCAGTGGATAAAGCACTGGCCCTGGAGTCTGGAAGACCTGAGTTCAAATCCGACTTCAGGCACTTAATTTACTAGCTGTGTGACCCTGGGCAAGTCACTTAACCCCAATTGCTTCACCCCCCCCCCCCCAAAAGAGTTATCACAAGATTTCTCATGACAGAAATATATGGCTATATGGAACATGAGCTTGCATGTAACCTGAGACAGTAATTCATGGTCATAATTTTCTAAATTCCATTCTGCTAGGAAAAATAAGAAGAGAGAGAATTTGGTGCCTAGAGTGGGGATTCTGTTGATCAGAAGATGGAAGGCCTCTGAGTCTAGATGGCCTTGGCCTTACAGGAGCAGAACCAGGGAAGCTTTCCTCTGAACCCAGAATAAAGGTCCCTGTTCTTTCTGAAAGTGCTTACCAATGTCCTAGACAAGGATTTAAACTTAGCCAGGAGCTAGAAGATGTGGAAACTAAGCCAAGCAGTGAACCAATGTGCATTATATTGATTATAAGGAGGAAATACACCCAACAAAAAACAATGAAGGAACATCACAAAAGGATATGAGGGGCCCTACAGCTTTGGAGGAATGATACATCTATTTATATTTGTTCCTCAAGTGTGAACCACTAATCCAGAACCTTCATAGTTGCTTAGTCTCCCCATTGTTGATATATCTTTGTGGGGAGAATTCTCTCTAAATTTATGGAAGTTGGGAAGAGTAAGAATGTTATATTGTAAATCTTACTACGTTATTCTAACAAATACCTTTGCTTTAAGGTAATTGAGTTTGGTGGCTGACTATTGAAAGGTAACCTATTGGTGGGGGCTCGTGAGCAATAGTTTTAGCATTTTATACCCATGGAGTATCTTGAATGAGAGGTAATTGTCCTTTGAGGAACCCAATCCTTGAAAATGAGTTGGGAAGAAACCCAGAGGGATGCTGCATGTTTTTGTTTGTTTGTTTGTTTTTTGGGTTTTTTTTTTTTTTTTGGTAAGGCAATTGGGGTTAAGTGACTTGCCCAGGGTCACACAGCTAGTAAATGTTAAGTGTCTGAGGCAGGATTTGAACTCAGGTCCTCCTGAATCCAGAGCCAGTGCTCTATCCACTGCACCACCTAGCTGCCCCGTAATGCTGCATGTTAAAATAATATAAATGAATCTGAAATTATTAATGGAATTTTTAAAAAATGTGTAATAGTTGCAACCAAAATCCCATAATTCAATTTAGTAGAAGAGCCTTTTTGGAAGCCAGGACATAAATTATCAATTGATTCAAATACTTAAGAGGAAAACAAAATTCTTCTAATTAAAAATAAACTGGGGCAGCTAGGTGGCACAGTGGATAGAGCACCGGCCCTGGAGTCAGAAGGACCTGAGTTCAAATTTGACCTCAGACACTTGATACTTACTAGCTTTGTGACCCTAGGCAAATCACTTAACCCCAATTGCCTCACCAAAAAAATTAAAAATAAATAAACCTGATTTAAAACATTTTGTGAGAATAGTCATTTTTATGAATACTCTCAGCCTTAAGATATCTGTTTGGCATTTTCCAAGTTTTTCCTTGTTCAACCCTGATCTTAGCTTCTGTAAACATTCAGATCGTCAATGGCTGTTTCTTTGTATTACCAGTGAGATACAGGCAGGGGTACTCTTATCATTAGCCTGGAAAATAGCAATAGGTTGTTGGGTGTTTGTTTTTTTTTTAAATGACTTCCCACATTTGTTTTCAATTTATTTCAAAGAGACATTGTTTTAGATGCTTAAGAACAAGCAAATCAAGTTACAGCCTGTGAAATAGATGGTATATGAAAGATTATTATTTGACTAATGGAATATTTGAGAAACATTGCATTGGCTCATTAATAACAGATTAACATAATGGATATGTTCTATTAAATTATTTACTAGTCTGCCAATACTTTCTGCAGAGATTTTGCCCATCTGTAACTTTGAATTTGATACCCCTACTTTTAGAATATAACTACTGTAGTTGAAAATAATCCTTTTATATTTCAATTTTTTTCACTTGTCAAGCATTTACTATTTTCTCCATCCCACCTTTCCCCAGTGCTATAAAATAAAAATAAAAACAAAAGCATTATAATTGTGGCAAGCTCCCCTGTGTTGTTAGACCTGCCCCCTTCATGTAGCATGGAGGTGAAGGAATTTTTGTGTGGCTTGAAGGGAGGCAGAATACACATCACTAGCCTATTCTCCTCCCACCCATCAAGGGAGATTTTAGTTCCTGCCAGGAGGGGAAGCAGGATGTTGGGGAGAAGTTCACTCTGTTCTTCTCAAATAGAGGGGGTGCTAGGCTAGAATTATATCTCTATTCCCTTAAATATTGTTAGTCTAGGGCATATGATCAGGTTCAAGATAATTTCTGATGGCTTTTTTATTATAGGGGGGAAGCAACACCCTCAAGCTCCATAGCAAAGGATTGACCCTTTTCCCACCAAATAGCGGTTCCCCAGTGAACACACATAGCCATTATCAAAGAAACCTCATCTAAATCAGTAGCAAAACAGAAATTGGAGAAGGTATACAAAGGAAAATGTAATGCCAAAAAATACAGAATGAAGGAGCTCTCCCACAGGGAATAAGTTATCTCAGCTCAACCAAGAGAGAATTCTAGATCTCACCCAAGAAGTTCCCCTAAGTCTCTAGTACAGCTAGCTGGGGATAGAGGCATGATGGAGACTGCCAACTCCTCTCACATCTTCCCAGAATCTTCTCCGTCAGTAACCTGGAGTTGGCCTCATCCATTTTCAGAACCACCTGAAGTCTGAAGAGACTCAGCAACTCAAAGAAGACTCATCCTGGTGTCCTGACCCCAAAGAGGAGAATCATACTGACTGGTTTATTATTCCTTTACCACACTTCTCTTGTCAGTTAAATTCTTGGGGGGGAAATCTCTACAACAAAGCTCAGTCATTACTCAGGAACCCAGGAAGTCTTGAACTCATGAAGTATCACCAAAGGCTAGAAACATCATTCCTTCAGATCATCCTTGAGTGACCTGAGCTTAGGGTCACAAACAAAGAAGAAGAAACTGAGGACTTGAGATCCAGTCTCAAGCTTAGCTAATTTAAGCATATACTCTTATTCCTAGGTGCTTGTAATTGCCATTGCCACTGGAGCTGGGGAGGGACAGAAATCCCTTTCCCTTGCTGGAAGCTCTTGTCAACTCCACCCCACACCTCACACAAAGCAGGGCATTTATCCCCACCAATGAGGAAAGAGTCCCATATTAATGACCTTTGGGACTGGGGTTACATGACAAATATTAATAGTCAAGCAAAATGGATGTCTCATTCTGCATGATGTCTCTATGAAGAAGTGGGGAACATGCTTAATCATTGGTCCTCTGGAATCGTGGTTGATTAATGAGGGTCCTTAGGTTTTTCAAAGTTTTTTGTTTGTTTGTTTTTACAATGTTATTATTTGTGTATAAATTGTTCTCTTGGTCCTGTTCACTTCATTCTGCATCAGTTCATACATGTTTCCCTGGAAACACCCCTTTCATAATTTCTTGTGACGCTATAGTATTTCATTAATTCATATGCCATAATTTGTTTAGCCATTCTCCAAATGATGGGTACTCCTTTTCAGTTTCCATTCTTTGCTATTGTAGAAAGTTTCTTTTAATATTTTTGCACATATAGGTCTTTTAAAAATCCATTTAAGGGCGGCTAGATAGCACAGTGGATAAAGCACCAGCCCTGGATTCAGGAGTACCTGAGTTCAAATCCGGCCTCAGACACTTGACACTTACTAGCTGTGTGACCCTGGGCAAGTCACTTAACCTCCATTGCCCCGCAAAAAAAAAAAAAAGAAAAAAAAATCCATTTAAAATCTTGATCTGTACCACACATTCCCTGCCTTAAGACAAAGATAGAAGTAACCCCTACAGAATAGTCCCAGCAGCATCCAGAAACACTTTAACCCAAAAAACTGTGACCCTAAGCCTAACAGGTTGGAGTCAGGAAGACCTCACCCATCTGCCTACTATAAAGAGAGCCTTCCTGGAACCCAGATGAGACCAGTAGATTCCTTAGACAGGTCCTCCAACAAAGAAGAAAAATATATAGCACCTACTCTGTGCCAGACACCATTTACAAATATTATCTCACTGATCACATCAACCCTGTGATGTAGGTGCTAACAAATTGCACAACTTGTAAGTATACTGTACCACCAGCTGCTTCAGTACAGAGTATACAATTGAAATGTATACATTGGATGTGGATAGCAAGGTGGTACATTGCATAGAGTGCTGAATCTGGAGTAAAGACACCCCTGAATTCAAATTTGGCCTCAGACATTTACTAGCTGTGTTACCCTGGGCAAATCACTTGACCTTTGTCTGTCTCAGTTTGCTTATCTGTAAAATGTGGATAATAGCACCTACATCCTAGGGATGTTGTGAGGATCAAATGAGGTCATTTCAAAGTGCTTAGCACAGTGCTGGACACATAATAAGTTCTATACAAATGTTAGCAATTATTATCATTATGTTAACAGGGCATATCTTGTTTAGCTAAAGAAAAAACAGAGGCAATAGTGTTTTGTTGTGGTTGTGGTTGTGGTTGTTGTGGCTGTTCATTTGGTTTGGTTTAGTTTAGGTTTGTTTTTTTTTTTAGCACTAGTAGAGAATGTGGATTAAGAACCATGGAGATATTTCTTTAGAGTGAGAAATTTCTTTCAAGTGAGAAAATCATCCATAATGCTAGCAAATTACTTTTATAAATTCTTTAAAAATATAAAATCAGAATACATTAGTACAAGTACTTTGCTTTTACAAAGAACCACAAACTTAGCAGCCATTATGTGTCCAAGGCTGTAGAAGTAGCACTTTTTTTTTTGCACTTTTGTTGGAATTACTGTAAATTAAAAGCAATTTAGTATTCAGGAAAGGAGTCAGGTTGATGGGATCATTGCAGACAAAGGATTTCTGTAGCCTAGGAAGCAGTACTATAGACTTGTGTCCCAGCATCACCAGTAAAATTTAAACATCGATTTTTTCATATATCCTTTGCTTAGGTCTGCTCTTTGGTCCCTGATCAAGAGATAGGTCAACTAACATAGTCCTAACTTCAGATGAAAGAAACCATGTCAGTAATTTTCTATTTTGAAAATGTCATTTTAAGAAATAGAAGATAAGTTTCTGTTGCCAGTATTTGTTAATCTACTTTGTACAAAATGATCAGGAGCTTCCCTTGATCTTCTGGACTAGAGCACTTCGAATGGAGGTAGATATGTGCTCTGTCCCCTGACAGACACATTCTCTGGACTCTTACTGAAGCTATAGACATCAGATTGACTTGGTTCCTGTGACTGGGCTCATGTCAAATGGGGTCACTGAGAATCCTGGGGAACAAGTTAAGGGGTATGGAAGGTTCCATCCTTTCTTTCTCAGCAGCTTCTTTTGGGATTCTGGTACCTCTCCTCTACACTTCCAACAAGCAGAGCAGGGCAGGGGATTTCTCTCCCTTCCCAGTCCTACTGGGAATGGCAATTACATGCACCTGGGAGTAGTCCAGAGACTGGATTTCAAGTGCATGACTGCCTCATCTGCATTGTATTTTATTTCCTGTGCACAGGACACTCATTGAGGATCTGAAGGAATGAATGTTTCTAGCCTGTGGTAATACCTCATGAGTTCAACACTTACTGGGTTTGAGAGTTCAAAAAACCCAAGGGTTTTTTAAGAGATTTTCTCCCAAGATTTTAACTGGGGGAAGGGGTCTGGTAAGAGAATAACAAACTAGACAGTATGAAAAAGCATGATTCCACTCTTTGGGGTCAGGACACCAAGATGAATCCTGGCCCCTGGTGTTTGGAGTCAGAGCACCTTTTGGAGAGGGGCTGCTCCCTGGACCACAGGTAGTATTTTGAAGTGAGAGTAATACAGGACTTGTAGAAGTGCCCTAAAAGAACGATTAGCTTTATTCGAGCTTTAGAAAAAACACAAATTTTAGTTTCAAGGCAGTATAAATTAGGAATTTCTGCTAGCAATGATAGTTGGAATCACAATAATGACTTTACATAGTCTAACCTACTACCCAAGAACATCTTTGATAAAAAATAAATTTCTTGGAAATAATTTGGTAATTTGCTCTAAATATATTTTCAGTAACACATCTGTACTGGTAGAATTTTTAGATTTCAAAATACAACTTTCCATGTATGCATAAAATTTAATGTATGTACTATTATGTTTAACACTTTGTCAACATTTCTTTACTTATCTAGTCTCATTAATGACAAGAACTTTCTTTCTATTTTTGACCTTTTGGGACTACACACCCAATGGTGGAATCAATAGGTCAAAGGGTATGAGCAACTGAATGTCTTTTTCTCAGAATAGTTACACCAATACATAGCCCCACAATTAAGGTCTTAGTCTTTCTACAACTCCTTCCATGTTTTATTATATTTACCAATTAGACTGAGATAGAACCTTAGTTGTCTTATTTTGAGTTTCACATATATACATATTCACATGCGCATATATAATATGCACACATCACACATGTACACAAATACACACATGCCTACATATGTATACATGTATGCGTACATGCACACACACACATATATATATGTGGGGCAGTTAGGTGGTGCAATGGATAGAGTGCCAGGCTTGAAGTCAAGAAGTCTCCACTTCCTAAGTTCAGATCTGGCCTCAGATACTTACGAGCTCTGTGACCTTGAGCAAGTCATTTAACCTTGTTTCCCCTCAGTGTCCTCATCTGTAAAAATGAGCTGAAGAAGGAAATGGCAAATCACTCCAGTATCTTTGCCAAGAAAATCCCAAATAGGGTCATGAAGAGTAGGACACAACTAAAATGACTGAGCAACAAATACCCCAAAAGTCACTAAACTGTAAATACCTTTGACCCAGTGATCCCACTACTAAACCTATAACCCAAAGAGATCAAAGATAGAGGGAAATGACTCATATGTACAAAAATATTCAAAGTAGCGATTTCTGTTCAGCAAAGAACCAGAAACATAGTAGGTGCCCATCAATTCCAGAATGGCTGAACAAATTACCTTAAATGAATGTTGTAGTGGAAAAAATAATCTAATCATCCACCTTCTTGCAATTTAGCCTAGTTTTTCCTTACAAGGTATTTAAACTATGGTGGTGCCCACCTACTACTGGGGAAAGCTATGGCTGATGGATAGCTTGAATTTGGGAGTCCTGAGCTTCAGTAGGGCTAAAACTAGTCTGGTGTCTGTACTTAAGTTCAACACCAATATGGTGAGCCCCTGGGAGTTGAGAACTACATAAGGAGGGGTGAATCAGCCCAGGTTGGAAAAAAACATTAAAGCTTCCGTGTTGATTAATATGTAGATTGATCCAGTGTCAACTGAACTTCCAACTTTGATGAAACAGGGAAGCCTAGTTTCAAAAAACAAACAAATAAACACAGAAACAAATTAATAAATAAGCAAATGAATGAAAGGTATTGAAGCTATCATTAAAATTTGATTGGCTCAGGGAATTAAAGTTCAAATCATTTATGTAGCTTCCTAGTCACCTGGGTTTTGTAAAAGCACCAGAATACTAAGGACTGCAGCCCCAACCTGATGTTTCAGATCATAGACTAGCAGCATGAATAAGACTGGGAAGCTATGCTCAATTGAATCAATATTTTGGTGGAGTGAATAGAAAAATGCACCTGGAATCAGAGAGACCCAAGTTCAAATCTACCCTCAGACACTTACTAGCAGCATGACCTTGGGCAATCACTTGACCTTTGTTTGCCTCAGTTTGCTCATCTGTAAATGAGGATAATAATAGCACCTGCATCCTACTGATGTTGTGAGGATCAAATGAGATAATAATTGTAAAGCACCTGGCACATTGTAAGTGCTATGTAAATGTTACTTATTATTATTGTTATTCTGGGTGGTTTGTTTGTTTTTTGCAGGTCAATGAGGGTTAAGTGACTTGCCCAGGGTCACACAGCTAGCAAGTTCCAAGTGTCTAAGGTCAAATTTGAACTCAGGTTTTCCTGAATCCAGGGCCTGTGTTCTATCCACTGTGCCACCTAGCTGCCCTTGTTGTTGTTATTTTGGATAAACATTACTTCTGTGTTCTAAACACTTTTCCTTGCTATGGCTAAGTAAACCTCCAGTTGTTACCTATTAGATTTGAGAATCATTCTTTCCAAATCCAAACTTAGACTAGCAGTAAACCTACCTGAGTTAGGTACAGAATACTATAATGTAATAGAATATAATTTTAGCATTAGAAATTATGAAAAGGATCAATTCAGAGAAACCTGGGAAAACTTATATGAACTGATGGAGACTGAAGTAAGCAGAACCAGGAAAACAATTTGAACAATGACCACCATGTTATAAAGAAAAATGGGAAAAACTTAAGAATTGTAACTAATACAATGAACAATTATGACTCCAGAAGACTGATAAACTATGCTTTTCACCCCTTGGCAGAAAGATACTGGCTTAGAGAAGCATAATGAGACATCCATTTTTATACATAACAAACATGTAATTTTTTTTCTTGAGTATACTTATTTTTTATAAGAGAAGGCTTATAATTTTTTTTAGGGAGGAAAGCTATTGTGACATGAAGGAAGAGAAAAGAATGTCAATGAAAAAAATTGAAATTACAGACAATAGCAGAAAGAAGTTCAAAGAGCACAACAAGCAGGTCATGGTGGAACTATCACTTTAAATTTAATACATATTTTAAAAACAAGCTGTGGGGGCAGCTAGATGACGCAGTGGTTAAAGCACCGGTCCTGAATTCAGGAGTCCCTGAGTTCGGATCCGGCCTCAGACACTTGACACTTACTATCTGTGTGACCCTGGGCAAGTCACTTAACCCCCATTGCCTGCAAAAAAAAAAAAATTAAAAAAAACAAAAACAAAAACAAAACAAGCTGTATACAACAGAGATTCAGGGTTATATATGCCATGCCTTTTTCCTTATTTTCTATTCATACATGTAGAAATATTCATATTTGTTGATGAGCAAACTAGGTGGTACAATAGATAAAGCATTGGGTTTGAAATCAGAAAGACCTGAGTTTGAATCCTACCTCAGATACTTATGTGACCCTGAGCAAGTCACAGCACTCCTTTTAGTCTCAGTTTTCACTTCTCTAAAACATCGATGATAACAATAGTATCTAAATTACAGGGTTGTTGTGAGATGCAAAGTGAGATAATATGTGTGAGACTCTGTAAATGTTGACTATCATCAATGATTGATCTTAAATTCATTATAAAAAAGAAAACATAAAAAAAGAATGAAATTTTTGTTGTCATATACCCAGTAAAAAGGGCTCAAAACTGAAAAGGAAGAGTTAAAGGAAAAATGCATACATATTCATCATCATTACAAATAAACTCAGTCTTTTTAACCATGGCAATCCATGAAGCAAAGAACATGAAATAGCCATCAATTATGTGTCCTTCTGCAGAGACAGAATGGAAAGAAAGGGAGTAGAAGGTCTTGAGAATCACACAGTATTTAGACAATCTTTCGACACTAACTTAGCTGTTGTTACTCTCATAATGAGACTTGGGCACTGACTAATGAATAGACATACTATGGGAAGAACTGAATGGTATAAATTTTGATACTTTTGCTCTAAAAGAAAGAAGTCACCTCTCAATGGAAGGGATGATTCATAGGTTCTCCTTAGAGAGGCAAATAAAAGAACTAGTGGAATGGGTTTTGTCATGTGGCCAAAGGTAAGGATGAACAACATCTTTTCATGGAATATTTGGTCATTATGCATTGCAGTGTTCATCACTAATCTTTGTTCCAGAGGATGAAGAGGTAAAGAAATTCTACAAAGAGCATGATCAGACTTTCTAAATTAAATGAACATATTCTTTGAGACTCAGTGACTTCAATGCAAAGGTTGGAATAGGTGGGTACAGTGAAAAATAGGTTTGTAAATATGGATCATGAATGAGAGAGAGAGAGAGCGAGTGCGAGAGCAGAGCTTGTGGACTATAAAGAAACTTCATGCACACTTTCTTTAAGAAAAAAATCAGAAGGCTCTGCAACTCTGGATCAACTAAGAGTATGGTGCAAATGGAATTGATTTTATCTCAATAGAAAGAAACCAATTCATTGTTGATGCAGGAATTATTCCTGAATCAGTTATCTGTGTACAGTCATACTACCAACTTGTTAAAGCAAAAATCAAAATCAGTGAGAAAGCTAAAATATGAATGAGAAAAAGATATGGTATGTTATTAAAACAATTCCATCTTAAATAATTTAACCAAATTTTGAAAAATGGGCTATTGCTGGAAAGAAAAACATATATAATAATTTCATGTGTTAAAAAAAATTCAGACTTGTGATTTCATCAGTATTGGGAATTCCTGTTGAAGAAACTCCTACTAATGCAGATCTAGTACCTTCTCTGCAATTTATGGTCTTAGAGAGTAGTCTGGGACATGGAGAGTTTAAGCCCAGGGTCACACAGCCAATATGTGATATAGGTGGGACCAAAACCCAGGTCTCTCCAGTTACTGATGCCAGTATTCTATCCACTACTGTCTCTTCAGAACTACCACAAGGAAAACAAAAGAACCTTAAGAAGTATCTCAATTATCTAACACTGGACTTAATTTTACCAAGTGGAAAGATATGGTAATCAGGGACTTAGTTTAGAATATAAACTTATTTGTAAAATGTTACAGAGAAGGATAATGGAAGATTATGAGCAACATCATTTCATAAAACAGAGAAAAGAGGTTTTTAAAAATCTTTTTGAAGCAGGAAGAATGAAAACAGAAAGGAAACACACCAATTTCCCTACTGAATATTGATGTCAAAATGTTAAATAAAATACTAGCAAGGAGATTACAATAATATATTACAAATGGGATTTATATTAAGATTGCAGGGCTGGTTCAATATTAGGAAAACTATCAGCACAATTGACCATATCAATAACAAAACCAACAGAAATCATATGATTATCTCAATAGATCAGAAAAGGCTTTTGATAATATAACACTCATTCCTATGGGAAAAAAAAAAAAACCTCTAGTGAAGCATAGGAATAAATGGAGCTTTCCTTAAAATGATAAGTAGTATCTATCTAAAACCATCAGCAAGCATTATCTGTAATGGGGATAAGCTAGAAGCCTTTCCAATAAGATCAGGGGTGAAGCAAGGTTACCCATTATCACCACCCTTATTCAGCATTTTACTAGAAATGTTAGCTATAGCAACAACAAAAAAAAGAAATTGAAGGAAAAAACTTTTAAGAATAATCTATATACACATTGAGATCATCTTTGATAAGGGAATTAGTAGGGAGCAGGAAGGCTTTCACAACTGGCATTCCATAGTAGACCACATTTTCACCATTATACAACTGACTTATTGTTTGTCCTTCATTCTCATAGAGGACCATGCCATCAGGAGGTGATATCATGACTTGCAATGAATTGGATTTAAGTGAGGGAGGACTGTGCAAAGTCACCAACCTCACTCTCTCTTCCAGAGCCATCTTTATCCAGTGGCAAGATATACATCAGGACACTGAGGCAATTGAGGTTAGGTGAGTTGTCCAGGGTCACACAGCTAGTAAGTGTCAAGTGTCTGAGGTAGGCTTTGAGCTCAGGTCCTCCAGACTCCAAGTCCAGTGCTCTATCCATGACACCACCTAGCTGCTCTACAACTGACTAAAAGATATAGAGAATATAAGATCCAATTGTGCTTATGACTTATGGATTATAAAAAAGTCTTTGAGTCTGTGGAATAAAATGCTACCTTAAGAATTCTCTTCCAACAACATTCTGTGCACATATAAAAATTGTTCAAAATTCCAACTGCATATAAAAATAAAGATAATCTTGTTCCATGATTCTGATTCTAAACATAAGGTGAGACATAAAATCGGGCACATATGTTTGCTGAGAGTGTTTGCCAGTGTCATGAAGGAAATTCAGTCCAAGTTGAAGAATGTCATGAAACCACAGACAATACTCTTGACCCAGGAGGGGGCTGGGACACTTTCTCCTACTAAGGGATCCCAACTTTTAAGCTCAGGTAGACCAGGTTTAGTCCTGGGAGAGCCTAGACTCTAAAGAGAGGGTTTGGGACCTCTTTGTTACACATTTTGATTCTTTACACTGCTACTTGATACCCATAAAAAAATCCATTTCAAAAGGAGGTACAATGTAGATCAGGTTTGGACAACTACATACTTCCTCTACACAAAAGAAATGTTTAAAATACCAAAGATTAATAAGAGTTTGTAATGGGATCTGGAGAATGCCCAGAGCCCTTGGGACATTTTCTTTTTTTTTTTTTTTTAAGTGAGGCAATTGGGGTTAAGTGACTTGCCCAGAGTCACATAGCTAGTAAGTGCTAAGTGTCTGAGGCCCGATTTGAACTCAGGTACTCCTGACTCTAGGGCCGGTGCTCTATCCACTGCACTACCTAGCTGCCCCTAAACAGTCTTTTTTTGGGGGGGGCGGGGCAATGGGGGATTAAGTGACTTGCCCAGGGTCACACAGCTAGGAAGTGTCAAGTGTCTGAGGTCGGATTTGAACTCAGGTACTCCTGAATCCAGGGCTGGTGCTTTATCCACTGCGCCACCTAGCTGCCCCACGGGACATTTTCTTTACCATGTGGAAAAGCTGAAGAGCCTGTTTCCAGGAGAGTTGCAATAATGTGTTGAAATGCCTTGTGTAGACAGACTGTAGACCATGGAAAGACATTGTATAACTAGATCTACTCTGCTAACCATGTGGTCAGTAGGAGGCTTTTTTGATTGGCTACATAGCCTTAACTGAGAGAGTCTTCCAAAAGCCTGAGTTAGCTTTGGTCTGGTCTCTTTGCCTCAATACTCTTTTGGGATCTTGATGACTCCTTTGTTCTCCTTTAGAGACTGGGGAGATGCCATGCTGTAAGGGGGAGGACTTGAGGCTTTCTCCCCACTGAAATAATGACGTTTCAATCTAGGGGGCAGAGCCAAGATGGCAGAAGAAAAGCAGTGACTTCCTTGAGCTCTCCCCAGGACCCCATCACATACCTTCAAATAATGCCAAAGGACAATTTCTGGAGCTGCAGAACCCACAAAAGGATGGGGCAAAATCACTTTCCAGCCAAAGATAGCTTAGAAGGTCTGTTGTACCAGGGTGAGAGTGGAACACAGCCCTGTGGCTGCACCATGCAGACCCAGCCCTAGCCCCAAAGAACCAGGCCTTTGGAAACTTTGAATCAGCCGCGGCAGCAGCTTCTTCTGGAACTCAGCACACAAATGGTGAGGGATATGAGTGGTTGGCCAGGGGGAGATTACAGGGGTCTCTTTACTGGCACTGAGGCAGGACTCTGTTGTTTTGCCCATGCTCAGATCCGGGTAACAGTATTGGGTGGTGGCCCAGGCAGGAAAGGAGCAAAAGCACACTGGAGCTTGCAGTCACAGTGCAGCAGGATTCTGTTCCAGATAAGAGAGCAAGCAGGCCTGTGGTTGCTTGCAGACCAGAGCACAGGCCAGGGAAGTGGTGAATGTGCCTCTCCTTAAATTGTACCACCTTGAACCCCCTGAAGCTTTGGACAGGGTGCCCTCCACCCTGAAAACAGTGCCCCACTTTAAAAAGGAGTTAAAAGTCAAGAAATAGGTCAGAAAAAAAGGAGGTGGGGGGGGGGGAATATGCTGGGAAAATGAGCAAACAGAAAAAAAATGCTGACCCTAGAAAGTTTCTATGATGACAAGCAAAATCAAAATATGCCCTCAGAAGAAGATATAAAAGTCAAAGCTCCTACATTCACAGCATCCAAGAAAAATATGAATTGGTTTCAGGCCATAGAAGCACTCAAAAAGGACTTTGAAAATAAAGTAAGAGAGATAGAGAAAAAAATGGAAAGAGAAATGAGAGTGATGCATGAAAATCATGAAACCAAACTGACCAAATGGAAAAGGAGATACAAAAGCTCTCTGAAGAAAATAACTCCTTAAAAACTATGATAGAGCAAATGGAAGTTAATGACTTTATGAGAAATCAAGATACAATAAAGCAAAACCAAAAGAATGAAAATAGAAGGCAATGTGAAATATCTCCTTGGAAAAACAACTGACCTGGAAAATAGATCCAGCAGAGATATATGAAAATTATTGTACTACCTGAAAGCCATGATCAAGAGCCTAGACATCATCTTCCAAGAAATCATCAGGGGAAATTGCCCTAATATTCTAGAAGCAGAAGGTAAAATAGAAATTGAAAGAATCCACTCATCACCTCCTGAAAGAGATCCCAAAATAAAAACTTCCAAGAATATTAAAGCCAAATTCCAGAGCTCCCAGGTCAAGGAGAAAATATTGTAAGCAGTCAGAAAGAAACAATTTAAGTATTGTGGAACCACAGTAGGGATAACACAAGATTTACCAGCTTCTACATTAAAGGACTGTAGGGCTTAGAATATGATATTCCAGAGGGCAAAAGAACTGGGATTACAACTAAGAATCACCTACCCAGAAAATCTGCATATAATCCTTCAAGGGAAAAAAAGAGACTTCAATGAAAGAGTGGACTTTCAGGCATTTGTGATGAAAAGACCTGAACTGAATAGAAAATTTGATTCTCAAATGCAAGATCTTAGAGAAGCTTAAAAAAGTAAAGAAGGGGATAGCTGGGGGTGCAGTGGATAAAGCACCGGCCCTGGATTCAGGAGGACCTGAGTTCAAATCCGGCCTCAGACATTTGACACTTACTAGCTGTGTGACCCTGGGCAAGTCACTTAACCCTCATTGCCCTGAAAAAAAAACAAAACAAAAAACAAACAAAAAACCCACCACTACCAACAACAACAACAACAACAACAACAACTAAGTGGTGAGAGGAATGTACTGGGGAAAAGAGAGAGGAAGAGGTAGAATGAGGTAAAGTATCTCACATAAAAGAAGCAAGAAAAAGCTTATAAAATGGAGGGGAAGATGGGGAAGGTACAGGGGAGTGAGTGAGCCTTACTCTCATCAGAATTGATTCAAAGAGGGAGTAACATACACACTCAGTTGGGTATAGTGATCTATCTTACCCTGCAGGAAAGTAAGAAGGGAAGGGGGGGTGTGTGAAAGAAGGGAGGGAAGATTGAGGGAGGGGGCATTCAGAAGCAAACCTCTTTTGAGGAGGAATAAGATGAAAGAAGATAGAAAATAGAGTAAATATCAAGGGGAGGGAATAGGATGGGGGGAAATACAGTTAGCAATAGTAATTGTGAAAAAAATTTGAAGCAAGTTTGTTTGATAGCATTCAGTTCTCAAACACATAGAGAACTGAGTCATATTTGTTAAAACAAGAACCATTCCCCCAATTGATAGATGATCAAAAGACGTGAGATGAAAGAATCAAAGCTATAGCCATATCAAAAAAAATGCTCTAACTCACTATTTATTAGAGAGATTCAGGTCAAAACAATTCTGGGTACTACCTCATACCTATTGGATTTGATAATAGGACAGCAGAAGATAATGACAAATGTTGTAGGGTATATGGGGAAAATAAGACATTAATACACTTTTGGTAAAGTTGTAAACTGATTCACACATTTTGTTTTGTTTTTTGTTTTTTGGGAGTTTTTTTTGCAGGGCAATGAGGGTTGAATGACTTGCCCAGGGTCACACAGCTAGTGTCAAGTGTCTGAGGCTGGATTTGAACTCAGGTCCTCCTGAATCCAGGGCCAGTGCTCTATCCACTGTGCCACCTAGCTGCCCCTGATTCGTACATTTTGTAGAACACTTTGGAACGATGACCAAAGGGCTATAAAATCATGCATACTTTTTTTTTTGCAGGGCAATGGGGGTTATGTGACTTGCCCAGGGTCACCATGCATACTTTTTGACCTAGTAATACCACTACTAGGTTGGTATCCAAAAAAAAGATAAAACAAAAAAAATAAAAGCCCAAACCAAAAAGTTGAACTTGAAATTGGGGAGATGCCCATCAATTGGGGAATGGTTAAACAAATTGTGGGATGAGATTATGATGGAACACTATTGTGCTATAAGAAATGATGAGGAGGATGCCATCAGAAAAACCTGGAAAGACTTACATGAGCTGATGCAAAGTGAAATGTACTGTATACAAAATAATAGCAATGTGGTGAGATGATCCGCTGTAAATGACTTAGTTATTTTCAGCAATACATTGATCTAAGACAACTCTGAAGGACTTATGAAAAATGCAACCATCTACAGAGAAAGAACTGATGGTATCTGAATACAGATTGAAGCTTAATTTTTTTGTTAGTTCCTCTTTCTAAAGTTTTTTTTGTCTGTTTTCTTTCACAACCTGACTAATATGGAAATGTTTTACATGACTACACATGTATAACATATTGAATTGCTTGAGTTCTGGGGGTGGGGTGGGGAGGGAGGGAGGAAGAGAGTTTAGAACACAAAGTTTTTAAAATTGATGTTAAAATTTGTTTTTACATATAATTTGGGAAAAAAATAAAATTCTAAATACAGAACAAAAGAAAAAGAAATAAGCAGACCTCTGGCATCCCAACATTCCAGAGTTTTAGTATTATAGCTAGTACAGCATCAATGCCCCAACGAGCAATATCAAATGACCTTCAGGAGTGACCTTCTGGATGCAGACTAGCCAAAGAAGATGAGATAAGAACTCAACTAACAGGCCACATCTGGATATGAACTTGGGGGGACCAATACTATGAAAGAACTGGGATAAGAGTGTGTCACTAAGATGTTGGGATGTGTGTATGGTATTATAACTTTGAAGTAAATATCACTTTGTAAAAGCTATTAATTGGTTAAATAAATTGGGGTGGGGGCAGCCAGGTGGCACAGTGAATAAAGCACTGGCCTTAGATTCAGGAGGACCTGAGTTAAAATCCAGCCTCAGACACTAACACTTACTAGCTATGTGACCCTGGGCAAGTCACTTAACCCCAATTGCCTCACACAAGAAAAATGTAATCAAGAAATTTTTAACAAGATAAAAATCCAATAAAACATAGATGATGTCAGTTTGTGGTTTTCTAAGTCAATATGTGGCCTGTGGGCATCTGTTGCTATTTGAGTTTGATAGCCCTAGAACATGAAAGGCAGCTGTAACCTGTTTGGCTCTGGTAGAGAGGGTCAGAATACATTCACTACATTTGTACAGATAAAGACAGAGGAAACAAAACTCCTATTACACTATCTCAGGAGGACAATGTTTAAAACATAAAAATATGAAACATTTTTCAAGATTTCTTAATAGCTATTTTACATTCACCTTAGTTCTGCACTGTCCAAACACTCCAAAGTCCATTTCTTCTATTCAACCACAGGTCATGGTGTGGGCTCATTTTCTGTCAGTGGTCTTTTTCTCTGAGAAGGGTATAATTACAAAAAACTCCTCTGGCTGCTCTAACAAGAGGAACCAAATGCTTCCATTTCTTGAACTAACAAGGATTGCCTCTGTGCTGATAAAAAATTTATGCAGTGTCGGGGCAGCTAGGTGGCGCAGTGGATAAAGCACCAGCCCTGGATTCAGGAATACCTGAGTTCAAATCCGGCCTCAGACACTTGACACTTACTAGCTGTGTGACCCTGGGCAAGTCACTTAACCCCCATGGCCCTGCAAAACAAAACAAAACAAATTATGGGGTGTCCTATCTATGTCCCAAGTGTTAGGGAACTTAGCTGGAATTTCTGATATAGTTACTTAGAAATTAGAGATTATAGCACCAGTTTGGGGCATTAAGCATTTATTAAAGCATATCAAATATTAGTAAAGAGATAGCATGCAGCTCAGAAAGGAGTGAGAACTCAGTGTGGCTGCCTCCTCCAAGTTCCAGAGAAAAGAGAGAGAGACCCTGAGGGTAAGCTCCCTGTGGTCAGGAGGAGAGGTGGCCCTTCCACACTGCTCAAAGCTAATTGGCTAGTATCATTCAAATCCATTGGTTTACTGTACTTGAGGGTGGTCTAGAGCAGTACTCACTGATGTCAGAGTACAGAGCGCAGACCCTCTAAGGGGAAGGCTTTCAGGTAGGTGTGGTTTTAATCTCTAATTATCTCTATTCACAGAACAAGTTCCAATTACATTTCCTTTGGAATTCTCCTGAATCTCAGCTGGCCCTAAGAAAGGTCAGGAAAGGCTCTCTGGGTTAGGCCCTCGAGTGGGGGCCTCTAGGAGTCCCCAAACCCCATTATTTTCTCACATCTCCAAAGCTGAAGGGTCATCTTAAGGTTCAGTCACCTATATTAGGGAAAAAAACCCAAAGCAGAAGAGGCAGTGCAAGCTTACCTGGGCAGAATTTGGATTTGATGACGCTGGTGAGGGACTACTGTAGTTTGCCAAGGAGGTGAGGAGCCCCTTCCCCAACCTCATAGGAAGTCTAAGGATCTCTAATATAGGACAGACATAGTGGATAAATAATTATTTCAACCCAAGTCATATAGATAATGACTAAGAGAAAATAGAAGGAAAAGGGGCTGGATTACTTTCAGGAAATTGCAAGACTCCTCTCAGAAGCAAAGATCAGATTTCTTTTTTGATCCTACCTTTCTTTGATAATATCACTATAGTTGCTATACTACTATAATTCTTTGTAGTTCTTTATTTTCAATGTGCTGCAACCTGCTTACACCCCCACACCCTTCTCTGTTTCTCTTTTGGATGTTTTTCAATTTCAATTTGTGAGAAGTTGAACTGCTCATGTGAAAGTGAGAAATATCCAGTGAACAACCCTGTCCACTTGCTGCTAGGCTCTCCATATCAAGAGAAATCAAGGCAGTATTATGTGGATACCCTGTGGTAAACTTAGGAGAGAATATGGACAAGAATTGTATAGGATGGATAGATATAAATGAGTTGCAATCTGAGTTGTTGGAGGGAATACTTATACTGAGAAGATCAGACTCATTTGAGTATTTAAGTATATCTGACAAGCTATAGACCATATATCTGACCATAGATAATAGTAGAATAGTAAGTAATATACTCAATATATGCACAGGAGACAAAATCCAAGAAAGGAGCTTAAAATCGGACTCAGCCTCAGATGTTTATACACAATTGTACAAAATATGGTTGAAAATAAATAACTAGAGGGCAGCTAGGTGGTGCAGTGGATAAAGTACCAGCCCTGGATTCGGGAAGACCCGAGTTCAAATATGACTTCAGACACTTGACACTTACTAGCTGTGTGACTCTGGGCAAGTCACTTAACCCCTGTTGCCCCACAAAAAAAAAAAAAAGAAAAAGAAAAGAAAAGAAATAACTAGAGATTACATGGAGGCAGATGTGATAGATGAGTCAATGAGAAGCAGTATGGTCTCATAGACAGAGAGCTAGCCTCGGAGTGAGGATAGACATGATTTAAAGTTCTTCCTCTGACACATTCTGACTGTTTTTAATCTCTCTGTGCCCTAGGCCAGTGTTGAAAATTCAAATAGAACCTGGGTCACTAATCCATACATAAGAATCCCTAAGGGTCACATTATTGATAGTTTTAAACTGTGATAATATGTTTTTTATTGAATTTTAATTTATTTTGTTAAATATTTCCCGATTATATTTTAAATTTAATTTTTTTTTTTTTTGGTGAGGAAATTGAGGTTAAGTGACTTGCCCAGGGTGACACAACTAATAAGTGTCAAGTGTCTGAGACCAGATTTGAACTCAAGTCCTCCTGACTCCAGGGCTGGTGCTCTATCCACTGCACCACCTAGCTGCACCCCCCCCCCCCCCCCCCCCCCCCCCCCCCCCCCGCCAAATTATATTTTAATCTGATTTGGACCCACTTGGGAATGTTGTAGGCTGCATGCTGCCTGCCAGGTACTTGATACCTCTGCCCTAGGCAGCTCTCTAAGACTATAAATTACAAAGAAAGTATGATCTGTATTGGATAGAGGGAGTTCCTCATGTTAAAAAGTATCTCTGAGACGTGGAGATGAAGATCCATGATTGGAATATGTCTCTGGAAAAAAAAAAAGGGAATATGTCTGTATATTGGAGGGTATGATTTATTCAGAAGAATAGGCAAAAGGGCAGGGTGGAATGTCATTGTATTTTAAGATATATTACTCACATGAGGAAATGCAGGAAGTATGGTGTTGAAAATTTGGGTAATAATTAATAGAAGCATGGAAAGAAGCCATATTGTTAGCAGAATATGTTATCAACCATGTAGACAGAAAGAGGAAATAAATGAATTTGAGAAACAGATCACGAACTTGGCATCGAGTAGTGGTATAGTAGCGATGGGAAACTTCAATTATGTGAACAGCTGCTAGAGCACTTTCTGCTGCCAAAAACATGGCAGCTACTAATTTTTTTTTTACTTTCCTCAATGATAATTTCATCTTTCAAACTGTGAAGGAATCAACAAGGAAGAATTTTATTCAGTATCTAATTCTCACCCGCAGGAAGGAGTTGGTTGCTGGGGTAGAAATGATGGGAACAGCAGGGAACTTACTACTCCATCTTAGATTTGTGATAAAGGAGATCTGACATACATCCTAGATTTGGGAAGCTGCTAATTTCAAAGAATTCAGAGGCAGGACAGGTAGGAAGGATCCCATGGACTAATGTTTTACAGGGAAGTTAGCCAATTGTGGTTGGGAAGTTCTCAAGAATGAAGACAAACAATTCTGATGAGGTAAAAAAAAAAAAAAGGAAAATTGTTTCAAGATAACGGCGGATGGCAAAAGGAACTCACCAACAAACTCAGATTTTAAAAAGACATGTGTAAACAGCAACATTGTGTGATGATCAACTGTGAAGGACTTGGCTCTTCTCAGCAATGCAATGATGCAGGGCAGTTCCAAAAGACTTATGATGGAAAATGCTCTCCACATCCAGAAAAAGAACTATGGAGTCTGAATGCAGATTGAAGTATACTATTTTCACTTTATTTGTTGTTATTTTTTCTTTTTTATGGTTTTTCTCTTGTTCTGATTCTTCTTTTACAACATGACTAATATGAAAATATGTATAATATGATTGTATATATATATAACCTATATCTGATTGCTTACCATCTTGGGGAAGGGGGAGGGAATGGAGGTAAGGAGAAAAATTTGAAACTCAAAATCTTACAAAAATGAATGTTGAGGGGGCAGCTAGGTGGCGCAGTGGATAAAGCACCGATCCTGGATTCAGAAGGACCTGAGTTCAAATCTGACCTCAGACACTTGACATTTACTAGCTGTGTGACCTTGGGCAAGTCACTTAATCCTCATTGCCCTGCCCCCCCCCCAAATGAATGTTAAAAACAATCTTTACATGTAACTGGAAAATAAAATACTACCCCTCCAAAAAGACATGTGTAGAAGATGAAAACAAAGACAGATAACAGAAGTTGAATAAAAAATGCATCAGGGTCCAGCAAGAATAGTATCAGGAGGGGGGCAGCTAGGTGGCACAGTGGATAAAGCACTGGTCCTGGATTCAGGAGGACTTGAGTTCAAATCTGGCCTCAGACACTTGACACTGACTAGCTGTGTGACCCTGGGCAAGTCACTTAACCCTCATTGCCCTGCAAAAAAAAGAAAAAAGACAAAAAAGAATAGTATCGGGAGTGCTTAAGCTAAGAAGGAGGTTGTCAAGGAAAGCTAAGGACAACACGCAAAGTTCTATTCTGTTTTGTTTTTTAGAGCAGCTAGTATGATCGAGTCTCATTTTCAGAAGCCACATATGCTTCCTCAGGATTCAAGGGGGTACCTTGAGTGGCTGAGTGTATATCTCTTCTCTAATTTGATTGGCTTGAGCTCCTACCAGTTAGCCAATTGTGAATGACTAGTAAGTACCCTAGTCCCCGGTCCATTGTCTTGCCATGGGATTCCAATAATTCCGGAGGAGAGAGTGAAGCTGATGACTTTGGGCAGCTTTGCCTAACTTAAATCCAATTCACAAGCACATCAAGACATCACCCTCATGTTATCATGGGTCCTCTTTTAGCCAATTAACATCAATTAGCTTTTAGAGAGGGATATTTACTTCAAAGATATAGGAGGAACAAAAATACAAACACTCCTTTAGCTTCCAATTCCTAAAGGATATGCTTTCTCTCTCTCTCTTTTCTTTTTTTTTTGGTGGGGTAATGAGGGTTAAGTGACTTGCCCAGGGTCACACAGCTTGTAAGTGTCAAGTAACTGAGACCGAATTTGAACTCAGGTCCTCCTGAATCCAGATCCAATGCTTTATCCACTGTGCCACCTAGCTGCCCCCTTATGCTTTCTCTTATACTACTCTGGTCTCTGGGGTGAGTAGGCTGAGACTTAGCATAGTTTCTACATAATATTGGTCTTACTAAGTTTACACCCAGATACAAAATGACTTCCAAATGATTCCTAGTCTGCCTGCCTAATCTCTTCGTAGTTACCAGTATGTTGGGCCTTGAATATCACTCCCAAAGGTCAATCTTTGTCAACTGGGGCATCAGTGCTGGTCTGGCTGCAAAGCCAGGACACTAGATGCCAGATGTCAGGTTGCCAAGACTTCAGGACATCTAGAAGATCACTCTTCTGACCACTTAAGACAAAATTAAAATTAAATTAAAATTTTAATTAAAAAAATTTTAAACTGTTGACATCAGTCTCCAATCTCTTCACCTAAATCAGTAAAGAACAAATGCAGAGGCACAAGTTTGAGACCTGTTTTATGGGGTCACATATCAGTCTAAGAGGGGGAAAAAGCCCAAGGCCTCTTTCCTGACAGCATTTACTTTCTTTTTTTAAAAAAGTAATAAACATTTTTATTTATAGTTTGGGGTTCCAATTTTTATCCCTTTTTCCCTCCCTCCCCTTCACCTTCCCTGAGGCGGTAAGCAATCAGATATAGGATTATACATGTACAATTATGTAAAACATTATCATATTAGTCATTTTGTATAAGAAAACTTGAATAAGAGAAAAAAATGAAAGTGAAAAATAGCCTGCTTCAGTCTGTGTTCAATCAATATCAGTTCTTTCTTTAGAGGTAGATAGTATGTTTCATCAATAGACCTTTGGGATTGTCTGGGATCACTGTATTGTTGAGAATAGTTAAGTCTTTCACAGTTTTTCATCAAACAATATTGCTGTCTCTGTGCACAATGTTCTCTTGGTTCTGCTCTCTTCACTATATATCAGTTCATACAAGTCTTTCCAGGCCTTTTGGAAATCATTCTGCTTGTCATTTCTTAGAGCACAATAATATTCCATCACCATCATATACCACAGCCTGTTTAGCCATTCCCCAATTGATGAGCATCCCTTTGATTTCCAATTCTTAGCTACCCAAAAAGCTGGGTAGCATTTACTTTCATGTATCCTTTTTTTAAATTGAAATATAATTTTATTTTTCAAAATATATGTAAAAACAGATTTTAACTTCAATTTAAAAAAAAATTTGTGTTCCAACTTTTCTTTCTCCTCCATTCCCACCCCCCCACCCACTAGAATTCAAGCATTAATAGCATTTACTTTCACTGGATGCTCATGGTGACTGGCCAAAGCTCTCTAACACCTTTCAAAAGCATTTTGAGTTCAGGCTTTGAAACCAAATTAAATGACTTCTCCTCACCTACTGGATAGGAGAATGGAACCAGTTATCAAAAGTCTACACATACTCTCAAGTCTCTACAAGGCACTTTCACATAGGCTCCTGCACATGGATTTGAACTCATATCCTCCACCTGGGGAGATTCAATCAGAGGCACTCTGCACAGGGGGCTAGTCCCTGTTAGCTAAATTGGGGGGAAAGAATAGACTCAAACTGTTGCTTTGGGTGGATAGGATAATTGACAACAGAGAGAAAATAGAACTACTCAGTCCGTATGCTGTTTTTTTCTTTGCTATGAAGAATGATCTTTGGACTAGAAAAGAGGTGTGTAACAACAAAGAAGGAGGTGATAACACAAAGATATTGTAAGATAACACTTAGCTTTTCATAATGACTTCAAATCACCTAAGGTGAATTATATTTGCAGGTACTTAAAAAATGGAAGTTGTGATTTCTGAGCTATTGTTAATGATCTTTACAATATTTAAAGAATGGAAGAAATCCTGTCAGATTAGAGATTGGAAAATTTTGTTCCAATTTTTGAAAAGGGGAAGGAAATGTAACTTTAAACAACAGGACAGTGAACTTGATTTCAATTCCTAGCAAAATTCTTGTATAAAGATTTTGTATGTGACCATTTGGAAAAGGAAATTAATTACAAGGAACCAGAAGGGCTTTATATACCAGATTGACTTTATTGGTTTTTTTTTGGTTTTTTTTTAGTGAGGCAGTTGGGGTTAAGTGACTAGCCCAGGGTCACACAGCTAGTAAGTGTTAAGTGTCTGAGGCCGGATTTGAACTCAGGTCCTCCTGACTCCAGGGCCGGTGCTCTATCCACTGCGCCATCTAGCTGCCCCTCCAGATTGACTTTATTTCCCATTTTTGACAGGGTTATTAAATGCATTTAAGAAAGGCAGTTATTGGGGCAGCTAGATGGCGCAGTAGATAGAGCACCGGCCCTGGATTCAGGAGGACCTGAGTTCAAATCCGGCCTCAGACACTTGACACTTACTAGCTGTGTGACTCTGGGCAAGTCACTTAACCCCCACTGCCTCACAAAAAAAAAAAAAAAGAAAAGAAAAAAGAAAAAAAAAGCATACTAAATGAAAGGCAGTTATGGAGCAGCTAGGTGGCACAGTGGATAGAGCACCAGCCCTGGATTCAGGAGGATATGAGTTCAAATCCAGCCTCAGACACTTGACACTTACTAGCTTTGTGACTAAGGGCAAGTCACTTAACCCCAATTGCCTCACCAAAAAAAAAAGTCAGTTATGTTATTTTTTAGAAAAGATGGGTATATGTGAACTACATTAAGGTACAACAAAACGGGCATGGAACAGGTTGGATGGGTATGCCCAAAAAGTAATCATTAATGGTTCAGTGTATGGAGGGAATACCCCACAGATCTGGGCTTGACCATTTGTGGTTTAACATTTTTGTTAATGACTTAAAAGACATTAATGTTATGCTTATAAATTTCCAGATAACATAAACCTGGGAAGGATGGTTAACACACTGGGTAACTGTATCAGGATTCAAAAAGTTCTTGACAGAAGTGAGTAGATGAAATTTAATAGAGTTTCAAAAAAAAAATCAACTTTATATCCATAAGACTGGAGAAACTTGGCCAAAAAGCAGCTCATCAGAAAAAATACTGAGGACTTTAGTGGATTGCAAGTTCAATAAGTCAACATGGAATTACAGCAATCAAAATGCAAAAATGCAATCTCATGCTACATTTAAAAAGGCATAACTTCTAGGAATAATGACAGTCCTTTTGTACTGTAATTTAGTTAGGTCTCTTTTGGAGTATCTAATTAGATTCTTGGACCTACATTTTATTTTATTTTTAATTTCAGTAAGCTATTTGGGTTTTTTTTTCATATAATTTTTAAAATTATTTTCCAGTCACACCTAGAGATAGTTTTCAACATCTGTCTTTACAAGACTTCTAGTTTTAAATTCCTCTCCCTTCCTCCCCTCCCTCCCACCTCCCCAAGACAGCAAGCAATCTGATATAGGCCATATATGTACCCATTCGTTTATTTTTGGTTTTGTTTTTGTTTTTGTTTTTTGGTTGGGCAATGAGGGTTAAGTGACTTGCCCAAGGTCACACAGCTAGTAAGTGTCAAGTGTCTGAGGCTGGATTTGAACTCAGGTCCTCCTGACTACAGGGCTGGTGCTCTATCCACTGTGCCACCTAGCTGCCCCGGTCATATATGTACAATCACACCAAACACATTTCTGCACTAGTCATGTTATGAGAGAATAATCAGAGCAAAAAGGAAAAACCTCAAAAAAGGAAAACAACAACAACAAAAAATAATAGAAATATTACGGTTAGATCTGCATCTAGATTCCACAGTTCCTTTTTTTTTTTTTTTCTGGATTTGGAGAACATTTTCCATCATGAGTCCCCTGGAACTATCCTGGACCACTGCATTGCCGAGAAGAATCAAGTCTATCACAGTTGATCAACACATAATGTTGTTGATACTGTTTGGACCTATATTTTAGAAAGAACACTGGGAAACTGGGGAATATTCAGAGGATGACAATCAGGATAGTGAAGTGTCTCAAGTATATGATCCATAAGCATCAGCTAAAAACTGGAGGAGGATGGAGAGAAAATGTCAATCAAAAATCATGATAGTTTTCCAGTACTGAACAACAAGAAAGTTGGAAGACTGATTAATCATATTCTCTTTGGCCCCCACAGGGCCAAACTAGGAGCATGGTGTGCTTCTGCGTGTGTGTGTGTGTGTGTGTGTGTGTGTATGTGTGTACGTGTGTGTTTTTATAGAAATGGCAAGCAGGCAAATTTAGGCTTGATATAAGAAAAACCTCCTTTGTGACTAGAGCTATCCAAAAAATGGAATGGGCTGCCTCTGGAGGCAATGGGTTCCTTCTCTTTAGAGGTTAGAGATATCGTAGAAGGAATATTTTTCAGTCTGGGGTTGGATTGGGTGGTCATTGATGTCCTTTCCAACTGTGAAGTTCTGTGAGTTTATTATTTTGTTCTTTATTATACATATGTCTTGAATAGAGACTGGAAAATGGATTATGAGTTAGTCCCTAAATTGAATAATGAGTGTACTATATTGTACACTCTGTGAAGTACAGTGCTTTCAATTTTCTACAAAATGATCCCTGATATAAAAGCCCAATATTTTAATACCAATATTCTTTCAGTGGTGGCATATTTCTGTGTCTAATGGAATACCTTGACTTGAGAACATTTAAGATATTAGGAAAAACAACAATTCACATTTACATAGTGCTTTAAGGTCTGCAAAGTACTCTACATGTATTAGAACATTTGAACTTCATAACACAAGTATGAAGTAGGTATTACTATTTCTATATTACAAATAAAAAAATGAGACTAAAAGACATTAAGCCCAGTGTTACTTAGCTACTGAGTGCCTGAGGCAGAATCTGAACCCAGGTCTTCCTGAAGCCAAGTCTATCACTCTGTTCATTACGCCTTGCTTCCTATTGCTACTGATCAAGAAGGAATATGTAATAGATACTTGTTGATTGACTGAATGAATCATAAGTGGGTATATGTCAGTCTTTCAATTAGTAAAGTCCAGGGACTTCCTATTACCTTCAGGATGCAGCATATTATTATTCACCCACTAAAGAACTGGCATAAAAAACATCATATCAAGGATGTGCAAGTCTGGACAGAGCTGGAGCAGTCCTGTAGCCACAAAAAAACCTGTCGCTGTGTTGTGCTAGTATCTACAAAATATCAGAAGCCCCAGAACAGGGGTGTGTTGGAGTCAACTTGAACAAACTCCCAGAATCTTTACTTATTTATTTATTTTTGTGAGGCAATTGGGGTTAAGTGACTTGCCTAGGGTCACACAGCTAGTAAGTATCTGAGGTCGGATTTGAACTCAGGTCCTCCTGAATCCAGGGCTGGTGCTCTATCCACTGCGCCACCTAGCTGCCCCAACTCCCAAAATCAATAATTAAATTTTCAGCTTGATTTATTTTATCAATTGTCTAGATTTAAGAAAGTGATGAAGAAAATGTTATTAATGCAGATTAAAGTGTTATTTTTTTAACTTTTGGTAACTTAAAAAATTCTTTGGTTGTTAAACACCAGAAAATCACTGCCTAAGGAAAGTCTTTTATATTGATTAACTCCTTCAAGGAGCATTTAAGGACACTTAAGAAGCATGGATAAGAATGACAAAATACTTCACAACTGAATGGAATGTTCACATGAATATCAAGGAACTTTTCAACTGCCAAAGGTATTTAAACATCACAATAAAGGAAGAGACTATCTAGGGTCATGGAAGAAAATGGCTGCAAGGGTCTTTAAAATGAACTTAGTCCGGGCAGCTAGGTGGCGCAGTGGATAAAGCACTAGCCTTGGATTCAGGAGGATCTGAGTTCAAATCGGACCTCAAACACTTGACTAGTACTAGTTGTGTGACCCTGAACAAGTCATTTAACCCTCTTTGCCCTACTAAAAACAAAACAAAAACAAGAAACACAAGAGGAATTTAGTCCCACGTCCTAATTTTCCAGATAAGGTAATTGAGGAAGAGAGAAATTAAATTACTTGCCCCAGGCCACACAGGTAGTAAATGACAAAGCTGGGGTTTGAATCTATATCTTCTCACTTTATAGCCATGGCTCTTTCCATTGCACCATGCATAGTCTAGCTAGGACATGGAGCATCAGACTTATTTAGGTTCAAGGACTCCAACAATCCCTAGCTATATCATCTCAGGCCAAGTCACTTAATTTCTCTGCTCCTCAGTTGTCTATTTTGTAAAATGAGGAAAATACTTATGCTACTTTATCTCCAAAAAACAGTGGTGAAGAAAATGCTTCACAAACTTCTAAATGTCATGTACATGTAAACTATTTTTATTACTGTATAAAACTAATATAAGTGAATACTGTAATAACAGCTAGTTGGGATCCCCATCTCCTAGAGGCCCCATTCAACAATCAGTCATCCTGACAATAAATTCCAGTGGTTCTCTACAACCTTCAGGATCCACAAATCGACTAGCATTTATCAAGCTTCTACTATATGTCTGCCACTGTACTAGATCTGGGAATACAAAGATCACCTCCCCTCCCGACCTAGCCAAATGTCCCTGTTATTAGTCTAATTAATAGGGAATAGCACCTACAAACAGCTTCGAACAAACAAAATATATGCAGGATGTAATTTGGAGGTAATCTTAGAGGGAAGGCATTAGCATGAAGGGAGATCAGGAAAGGCTGCTCATAGAAGATGGGATTTGAGCTAGGATAGGAAGGAAGCCAGGGCAGCTAGGCTTGGAAGTGGATAGAGTGTCGAATTCGGAAGACTCATCTTTTTGAGTTCAAATTTGGCCTTAGACACTTACTAGCTCTGTGACTCTGAGCGTTTCCTCATCTGTAAAATGAGCTGGAGAAGGAAATGGCAAACCATTCCAGTATCTTTGCCATGAAAACCCCACAAAGGGTTTTCTGATGAGATTGAACAGCAATGAAGGAAGCCAAGAGGCCAAAGTGAGAAGGGAGAGTTGCAAGCAAGCATAGGGGCAACCAGTGAGAGATGGTGGTCCGCTGCAACCTGTCCCCCTTTCTGTAAACCAGAAGGCCCGTTTCCCCTTCTTTCCCTCAAAATTATGCGGCGGGGTTGAATTTCTTTTTAAGCTAACGCGGTTTATGAAGGGTCCTCGCATGAAGCATAGGTTGAAGGGCCAATGGGGCGAGTGCTTGCGATAAACTGGACAGCTCTGGGCCTAATTTCACATCTGCACATCTTCCCAGCTGCACGCGCTTCCCCAATCATCAATCGTGCAAAAAGATGCTAATCCCACGCCTGTGCTGGTTTAAGACTCTGGTGCTCTCCCACCCTCTTAGAGGGCTAGTGACCTGTTCCATTCTCGATGGAAAGGAAAAGAAAGGCTTTGGGAACTGGGACGAAAAGAATCAGCTTACTTTAGCAATCTGACACTTAATTTTTATGATAAATATATATTTTTTAAATGGAGGGTGAGTTCTTGAGTGGACCCTTGGAGATTAGGCTCTGAAATATGCCACCTTCGCACCCTTCCCCCTTAGGACCGCAAATAGTGGAGGCCGTCACGTTGACGTCACCGACGTGGAAAGCCGGATGGCTCCACCCACTTTCGCGTCGCTCAGGTCCGCCCCGCCCCGCCCCGCCCCCTTCAGGACAGTCCTTCGTCTCCTCCCTCTCCCCTTCTCCTCCTCCTTCCCCTCCTTCCTCTTCCCCCCCCCCCACCCCCCCATGGCGGATTGGCTGGGACGTCAGCGCTGCCAGCGTGGAAACGGCAGCGGAGGCGCAGGAGGCGGAAGTGGGACGTGGGACCGTCCGGCCGCCCTCGGAGCCTGCCGCTCGTCCCGAGTCATGGACATCTCCCTGGAGAAGGTTCGTGGGGAGCCGGAGCCGAGGGGAGGCGGGCCCCAGGCCCCGTCTGAGGGGAGACCCCGCTTCAAGCCTCACGGGCGGCGCTTGTTGATTATCCGGGCGATGGGACACTCTTCCCCCGGGGGCGGTGGCTGCCGGCCAGGGTTGGCGTCGGGGCCCGGGCCGAGCCGGCCCCGGCAGGGGGGCGGGGCTGTCCCCGAGGAAGGGGCTGCGGGTCGAAGGGGCAGCGAGCGCCTTCTGCCCGGGAGCGCGCGGTTTGTTCGGATTGTGAGCCCACTGCGTGCGTCACGGGCGGCGGCGGGTACGAGCTCCACCGGGCTGCCCTCCGTCTTCGGGGCTGCGGAGCGGAGCGGGGCGGGGGGCGCAAATTGGTGCTCGTTTGGGTCCGGCCACCGTGCCAGCACGTGACAGGCTGTCGCTGCAGAACTGCAGGGAGGGCAAGCCGAGCTTTCTGTCAGTCAGTCAGTCAGTCAGTCAGTCAGGAGACATTGATTAAGCGCCAACTGTGTATGGGCCGGGCACCTAGTAGGCTAAGCTCTGGGGAGAGCAAGAAAGGTCAAACACAATTCCTGCCCTCAGGAAGCTCACAGTCTACTGGGGGAGCCAACGTGCAAAAAGGCGATATCGTCCAGGATAAATTGGAAATAATCAGGAGAGGGAAGGCTTGGGGGTGGTGGTGGTGATAAGTGCTCCCCACCTCCCCCTCCTTCCTAGTTAAGAAGGAAGGGGATAGTGAAAGGGCTGTCTGTTCCCGGGATCATGAGACACAACCTCAGGGTCACTGCTTTGGCTGCTGACGTCCCAGAGCTTCCTAGAGTCGTCCCCCTCCCCCTCCCCTCACTAGAAAGAGCAGTTCAGATACCCACATGTTCAAAAACGAAATTGTGTCAAAATAGGAAAAAGAGCTTTCCCCCCTTGCCTTTCCCTCTTCCAATTTAAATCTCATCAGATGAAGTGGAGGCTAGGATTTATCTACAATAAAATAGCACACTGTTGTACTACATACAGTTCCTTACTAATGATCTTGTTTTCCCTCAAAGTATCCCTCCCACGCCACTTTGCTGAGATTCCTGCTTAATAGTGACCAAACTTTTATCCCTGTGTGGTCTGTAGTCATTACCAGTGTCCTGGTGACTTTTTTTTAATGTAATTTAAATTTGAAAATGCAAAATTAATTTACTTCCTTTTAAGTTAAGGTCCTAAGAGAATTGAAAGAAGTAATTGTACAAGTGGTGCCAGTCAGTAAGTGCCTACTATGTGCCAGGAATGCTCACACAATGATATATCTATCATCAGATTTGAATAATCATTGCAAGAGTAAAATAACATCTCATTTTTAAGCAGTTTTATTTGTGAATATTATATCATGGTTCTGGCTAAGCTGTAAACGTTCAGGCCATTATTTAATTGTATAGTGCTTCAACTTTTACTGCTTACAGGTTCTTTTTTTTTTTTTAAATCAGGGCATCAACGGTGATGGAATAAAAGAATAAGAAGCTATTCAGTGTGAAAGAGTTTTTTCTTCATTAGGTCTTAAGGGAGAGAACATATAGTGGGATGACTTGTGTATAATTTCAGTGGGACATAAGGAAGTAGTCTAGTATTATTTAGTCCAGTCCTCTAAAGGAAGTAACTCTTATCTCCCATCTCCAACTTCAGATATTACTTTCTCATCATTTGATTAGTACTTAGATCAGTGTGGATGTTGGATAAAAGTTAATTGGTCATAATGATAGATTTTGTGCTATCCATTGAGAATTTGAAGAAGTACTATAACTAGTATTTTACTAGACTCTATTGCCTGCAAAAAACATTCTTTAGAAATTCATAATGTATGGTAAGTTTCTGTATGAAGTCAGTTTGCACATGAATTACAATAACATCCTTGAAGAGAGTACTTAATTTTCGGTATTCAGCCAAGTAAGAGAGAACCATACCTAAAGTCAGGGGAGAAGAATGGTGTAGTGGAAAGAGTATTAATCTCAGAGAGTTAGGACACTTGGGTTTTGAGTCCTGGCCCTTTTACTTATAGTGTATTGGACAAGTCACTTAACCTTTCTGATCCTCTTTCTTTATCTGCAAACTTTGAATCAGTAATCAACCATACCTATATAGTGGATAGAGAGCTGGCTGTCAAGTTAGGAGCATGGGCAAGGAAGTCAGTTAAGCAGTCAGTGCTACAGAGAACTTTCTCATACTTTAATTTTCTGGGGAGATAGCAGGTGCATTAGTAAGGAAGTTTCCTCATTCAGGAGTTGCTATTTATTAAGCACCTGCTAATTTCCAGACACTTTGCTAGATGCTGGAGCCTCTAAGACAAAAACCAATTATTCCCTGCCCTCTAGAAGCTTAAGTTCTGCTGAAGGGATACAGTTTGTTCACAGACAAATAAGTACAGGTTATAGACAAAACAAATATGAAGTGATGTGGCCAGTTATCATTTGGGGAATCAGGAAAGGACTCTTGAAAAAAAGTCTTGAAGAGAATGGGTGGGAAAGGGGTTGTTAGAGCATTCCAAGCCAGGGAAACAGCCTGTACTAAAACACAGAAGTCTGAGATAGAGCATGTCTTGTACATGGAGACAGTTTGATTGGAATGTAGACTATGTAAAGGAGTCATCTGTAATATGCCTGGAAGATCCAGTTAGAGCCAGATCTTGAAGGACTTTTTATGCCAAGCCTCAATTTCTTTTTTTATCCCCCAGGCAATTGTGAGCCACAGTGCTTGTGGAGATATTCTCTATTTAAGTGTGCAAAAAGGAGATGTAGCTCCAATTCTTGACTGTTTCTCGAAGTGCAGATGTCAGCAAGTGGTAGTGTGAAGATTTGAATAGCTCTTTGCATTCAACCTCTTAAGTTCACTTGAGGTGGCCCTGAAATTGGGAGGACCTGAGTTCAAATGTGACCTCAGAGACTTACTAGCTGTTTGACCCTGGGCAAGTCACTTAACCCTAATTGCCTTAAAACATCTGGGGCCATTTCCAATAGTCCTGATATATATCTTGCCACTGGACCCAGATGGCTCTGGAGGAGAGAGTGAGGTTAGTGGCCTTGCACAGCCCTCCCTCAATTAAATGCAATGCACTGTAAGTCTTGACATCATCCCGATGTTGTGGTCCTCTTTGAGATCGAAGGACAAACAACAATTATAAAAACAACAATTTGAGGTAAAGAATAAATTGCTATAGCATCATAGATTTATATCATTCTTTTAAAAAATTAGATCATTCTTTTTTGTGTGTGTGTGTGGAGCAATGGGGGTTAAGTGACTTGCCAGGGTCACACAGCTAGTAAGTGTCAAGTGTCTGAGGCCAGATTTGAACTCAAGTACTCCTGAATTGAGGGCCGGTGCTTTATCCACTGCACCACCTAGCTGCCCCAGATCATTCTAAATGAACCTATTTTATCTGATACTTTAACAGAAAGCCTAGGGTTATTTACTTCATTCATCAGATGGCTTTTAAAAAACCTAATATGAACTCAATGTAATTTTGAAAAACAAAGCAATATATCAGCTTCTTAGGGAAACCTTTCCTGATAAACAATTGTTAGTACTCTCTCCCTTCTCA
Organism: Dromiciops gliroides; assembly: GCF_019393635.1. NCBI lineage: Eukaryota > Metazoa > Chordata > Mammalia > Microbiotheria > Microbiotheriidae > Dromiciops > Dromiciops gliroides. Next base: position 582,768,000 of record NC_057861.1, read on the forward strand.
AATTATCTTGCAATTATTTACTTGCATTTTATATGCTCCTTGAAGCCAGGAACTGTTTCCTGAGTATTTTTGGTGGTGGTTTTTAGTATCCATTACCTAAGACAGAACTTTGCTCATAGTTGTCAGATTTAAGTAATGCTTTTTGAATTGAATTATTAGTTTAGAAAACCCATTGTTTTAAAGTTATAAAACTGTGTACATATATTTAATGCTACATCTGAAATTTCTTGTAGGATGGAGACTGTGCTGCTACTCATTATTTAGTTTAATTCCATTATTGAACAACTCTTGGATATGTTTTACTTTGCTGATTTAAAGAGACAGGCTTGTTTTAATTGTTAATGTATCCATCTCCAAAAGAGTAATTTCAGTTCTCTTTCTTAGCTGAACAGTTATTACCAAGCTGATTATCATTGTCTTTGGGAGAGGATGTAGGGTTTGAACTCATCCTTGTTTGTACTACAGTATTTCTCCTTTGGTCCTTCATTTAATATGCTCTTTTTTTTCCTTGTGCTACCACCATATAAAGAGCTGTAGCACCTGCCTGACTGGAATGTTCCTGACCATTTACCTGCCAATAGAAACTGTCTTTCAAATATCTTCCTGTTCTTCACTTAGAACAAAAAGGAAATCTCAAAACAGTCTTGAAATCAGACAAGATGGCTTGCTTGGCTCTGTAAATTTTATCTATTGATATAGAGTGTGCCACTCTATATCCTGTCCAGGGTTGTGGATTGTGTAATTTTCCTGCTTCTTTAAAGACTCTCCCAGACTCCCTTTCATAATACACACCTTTTTCATGAAGGCAGTGAAAGGATATAAAATGCTGAACTGAATGCTGGGCAGTGTGGAAAACTGGTGGGACTGCAAATATCATATAAAATTCTTAATGCCAAGAGTTTATTGCCTTATCTTTGTTAAAGGAAAGAAGTTGAATTTTTGTATTGCCTACTAATCATGACTCCATTATAACTTTGAATCATAGGATTTTGATTTGGTTTTTGTATTTGTTTTTTTTGCTGAGAGAGACTGTAAAGATCATTTAGACAACCTTCTTTGCTAGTTCATAATAGAAAAAGGATTAGAACTCAGGTCTCCTTGTTTTCAGATCACTTTTCCTTCTACAGGGAAAAAAATATTTGCATCCATTAATTAAAAATCAACCTTGGGGCAGCAAGGTGGCAAGCACCGGCCCTGGATTCAGGAGGACCTGAGTTCAAATGTGGCCTCAGACACTTGACACTTACTAGCTGTGTGACCCTGGCAAGTCACTTAACCCTCATTGTCCCGAAAAAAAAAAGAAAGAAAAGTAGACTCTCAAAAATCAACCTTAAAGTACAACATTTTTAGCAGATCATTATTTGCAGTGGAACCTGCTACTTACAAGGTATTGTTTGGTACTTGTAGAAGATAAATCGATTCTTGCCCTCATTGTAGGGGAGATTAAGAATTATGATACTAGTCTGTAGGCAATCTCTTTAGTACAGAACTTGGGTCCATGTCACAAAAAAAAGTTTAAGAACCCCTGGACTAGAAACATGTTGGTATAGTTGATGAGTGCTAAAATAAGAATTGGAAAGATCTGACTGAGGATCAGAGAATAAATATAAAATGATATATAAGCCTTAAAGTAATTCTGAATGTTAGCAAAGGGAGCAGAGTAGTGTCCTCTAAAGTTTTTTTGATTATGCATCCTATTGGTAAAAAAAACCATTGAGCATAGACTCCATTATATGTATATTTTCTTATTTATAAATTACATGGTTACTAGTAATTATATACACTATAAAACATATAAAAATAAAAAATGAAAATATAAAAGTATTAATGATTCAAAACCCTTTTTGCTCTCACTAAAATATTATTATTAACAATGATATTTTTAGTAAGAGCAATGTGAATATGCTTCAGTATTTTAAAAAATCTTGGGGGGTGGCTAGGTGGTGCAGTGGATAAAGCACTGGACCTGGATTCAGGAGTACCTGAGTTCAAATCTGGCCTCAGACACTTGACACTTACTAGCTGTGTGACCCTGGGCAAGTCACTTAACTCCCATTGCCCCATGCAAAAAAAAAAAATCTTGGTTTAACCCTTTTCCTACTGTAATTTGAAAGTCTAGTTCTAAATTCAGTTTATTTTGTCACAGCTGAGAAAGATACTTTACAAAGATATGTAGTGCCAAATGGGAAAAATGCATTGTCAGCTGTTCTTACTAAATCATGATACTAATTTTGTTGAAATTCATCTAGTAATTTTCCTTCCCTCATTTGTTCTTGCAAACCATTCAAAATATACTGCATTTTTATTTAACAAATGGGTTCAGAATGCAAAGAAAGTAATTGGAGGATTTTTAAACAAGAAAATTCAATTTCTAAATTTTTTATGTGTACAGATAATAGGTGGCACACAAAAGCCTTTTCAGTAAACTTGAAAGGAGCAATAACATACCAAGAAAAGAGAGTAGTCAATAGTGGCAAATGATCCAAAGAGGTCAAGAAGGATGAGGATTGAGAAAAGGCCATAGCCAGTTGAAAGATCACTTTCATTTGAGTGAGGAGTTATGGATTACCTGGGAGACTAGAAGGGTGATGGTGCTTTTGATGGAAATAAAGAAATTTGAAAGATGCATGGAGGGCTTGGTAGATTAAGGGTGTGGAAGGTAATGTAATGAGATCTGCAGTGCACATCCTGACCCATCCTGTGCTAGTCACTCCTTTCCATAGGGGAAAAAAGTGGAGAAATTTTACTGGCCACTGTGTGAAAGCAGAAAGCCTTTGGGTCTTTGGTAGTTCGATAATTGCAAGAGAGAATGATAGTAACAGAGTTTTTGAGGAATGTTGACCCATAAGTGGTTGGTGTGGTTGTGTTGGAAACAAACCAATGGATTAACTATGGCAGGATGGGTAGAATGCATCCTATCTTCCTACTCTCCATTTGATTGATCAGTTATTGACCCTAAGGCCCCCACTTTGGAGATACTACTGACTTTGTGGACAGCTGGGATACTTGTGTTCAAGTCCCACTGTTGGTAGAACTGTGAGTTAGTTATTTTGGAAAGTAATTTGGAACTACACCCAAAAAGCAATTAAACTGTGCATATTCTTTGGTTTTTCTTTTCTTTTCTTTTCTTTTTTGCAGGACAATGAGGGTTAAGTAACTTGCCCAGGGTCACACAGCTAGTAAGTGTCAAGTGTCTGAGTCTGGATTTGAACTCAGGACCTCCTGAATCCAGGGCCAGTGCTTTATCCACTGCACCACTTCCCTGTGCATACTCTTTGACCCAAAAATAGTGCTAGTAGATCTGTAACTTAAAGAGATCAAAGAAGGGGTTGAAAGGACTAACATGTACTAAAATATAACAGCTTTTTTTGTGTGACAAAGAATTGGAAACGGGATGCTCATCAGTTTGGGAATGATTGAACAAATCGTGGTATATAATTGTGATGGAATACTTTTGTGCTATAAGAAATGGTGATGGGAATGGTTTCAGAATAACCTGGAAAGACTTATGTAAAATGCAAAGTGAAGTGAGCAGAACCAGGAGAACAATTTATACAGTAACAACAGTATTGTAAAAATAATAAACTTTGTAAGACTTAGTAACTGACCAACAGAATGACTAACCACATTCCAAACTCCCCATGATAAAACAAGGCTTCTACCTCCAGATAGAGAACCAATGGTTTCAGGACATATCTGTTCATTTCTTTTCTTCCTTCCTTTCTTCCTCCCTCCCTCCTTCCTTTCCTCCAAATGTGGGAATTTGTTGTGCATTATGTATTTGTAAATGGATTTTGTTTTTCTTGCCTTAATGGGTGAGGGAAGGGGAAGAGAAGAGGAAGAGAATTTGGAACTGATAATAAAATAAAATTTTTTTAAAAAGGAAAAAGCATGGAGCCAGGATATTGTATATTGTTTGGGGAACAGCAAGGAGGCCAGTGTTACTGGATGGGAGTAAAGTATAGAAATATTAGAAAACTAGGAAGAAATCAGATTATAAAGGGCTTTAAAAGCCAAACAGAAGAATTTATATTTCATCCTGGAGGTAATAGGGACTCAGTCACTGGAGTTTCTTAAGTTTGGAGAGGTATGACTTGGGCAAACCAGGATTTTAGGGAAATCAATTTGACAGCTGAATGAAGGATGGATTGGAGTGGGAAGAGATGAGGCATAGAGTGCAAGCGAAAGAATTTCATTTGGCCAGCACGGCTCTGTGAGTGGACAGAAGAGGACATAAATGAGATGATAATTTAGTTTCATTGTGGAGGCAGTTAGGTGTCACATTGGATAGAACACTGGGTCTGGGGTTGGGAAGATGTATATGAATTCAGATTAAGCTTCTTGATATTTGTAAACTATGTGACCATGGGCAAGTCACTTAAACTTTGTCTGCCTCAATTTCCTCATTTGTAAAATGGGAATAACAACACTGCCTACCTCACTGGGCTATTGTATGTATAAAATGAAATATTCATAAAATGCTTTGTAAACCTTAAACTGATATATAAATGTTAGCTATTATTTCATTCATTATTTCATACTGTTAAGTCAAATTCCAGGCTTGAAGTACATGTATAAGTCAAAGCTGATGCAATAAAGGAGTGTCATTTGCTATTTGTAGTATAGTCTTATTGAGAACCTGGTGTGAAATATCGATCCTTTCCACATTTTTTTAAATTAAAAAAAAGTTTTAAAAAAATCTTTTGTTTTTATATTGTCTTCATTTCCCAATATATCCCAATAAAATTACAAACAAATTAAAGAACAAAATTGCAGACTGAGGGCTATTTTAAAATATTTTAATAAAAGAAAAATTATAAAACGATAACACTTGCTTGTAAAGTTTCGTAGTCAATTTTTTTTTTTTAGTGAGGCAGTTGGGGTTAAGTGATTTGCCTAGGGTCACACAGCTAGTAAGTATTAAGTGTCTGAGGCCGGATTTGAACTCAGGTACTCCTGACTCCAGGGCTAGTGCTCTATCCACTGTATCATCTAGCTGCCCCGTAGTCAGTTTTTAAAAATGGTAATTGTCAAGTCGGTAGACAGGAATAGAGCTGGCTAGGATGGATTTACCATGGCAAATTACACATTTCTTTTAATGACCCAAAATTTGTCCTTGAAACAAAAGCCCAATTTTTAAAAACACTATTGTTCTTTCAGTGATTTCATATAACAACAGTCATAGAATACTTCAGCCTCTTAAGAATTGAACTTAGGTGGCTTGGGTGTCAAGTGCTCCAAGGAAGTAGCCACAGCTATTCTTGGTGCTATTATTCTGGCCAAGCTGTCTATCGTTCCTGTGAGACATGGCTACTGGGAGAATAAGATTGGTAAGCCTCACACAGTGCCCTGCAAGGTCACTGGGCGCTGTGGATCTGTTTTGGTGCGCCTGATCCCCGCCCCTCGAGGTACTGGCATTGTCTCAGCTCTTGTGCCTAAGAAGCTCCTGATGATGGCTGGAATTGATGACTGCTGTACTTCTGCAAGGGGCTGTACTGCCACTCTGGGCAACTTTGCTAAAGCTACCTTCGATGCCATCTCCAAAACATGCAGCTACCTAACCCCAGACCTGTGGAAGGAGACTGTGTTTACTAAGTCTCCCTATCAGGAATTCACTGACCATCTTGTGAAGACTCATACTCGGGTGTCTGTCCAGAGGACCCAGGCAGCTGCTATGGCAACCACATAAGTTTTTTTTTTTTATAAACATTGAATAAACTGAACTATGCCTGCTTAAAAAAAAATAATTGAACTTAAGGATCTCCCAAAACCAATGGAAAGGCACATGGTGGCTCTGAACAGGCTTCTACACATTACAAATAAAGTTCCGGCAGAGAAACTATATAAAGGATGTCTTTAGAGAAATGTATGACTGAAGAGATATTGTGCTGATCATGTAAAAAGAATGAAGGAAAACATGTGAACATCTATCATATGACATTGATATTCCTACAATATGAAAAGAATCAGTAGATCTATACCCTCATTTCTTCCTCTACCCCCATCCCCATATTGACCTCTTGTATAGAGATTTGTCAGTGAGAATTGCACAGAATGGACAGTCAGTCATAGATGATGGTTTATGATGTACATTGTTGGAGGGGATGCCTACATTAATGAAATAACATCTCTTGGAGCACTGGGATCAAAAATATGTTCTCTTGTTTTCTTCAATTTGTATCATTTAATATATCTTTCCATATTTCTTTGCTATTCTGTAAAAAATTACTTTTTGGAGTTTATAAATAAATTTATAAATAAAGCAACACTGCATACTTTTGTACAGATTTTTTCCCCTTTTATCATCTTTATAATAAGATTCTAGTAGTGGGATGACTAGACAATAGCCTTTTCTAACTATTTAGTATTGTATTGTCCACCCAAATATCAAGCCAATTGTCAGGGTAACATAGCTTACCTATGATCCATCTACAGTTTAATGGTTTTTAACTACTTTTATGCCTGTCTCAAGTCTCTCCTACTTCAATCCATCTTCCATTCAGCTACTAAAGTGATTTTCCTAAAGCGAATGTCCACCTCCCTTAGTAAACTCCACTGGTTCCCTTATCACCTCCAGAATCAAATACAAAATGCTCTGACATTCAAAGTCCTTCATAAATTAGTTCCTATTTTACTTTTCCAGCCTTCATACACCTTACTCCCTGACTTGTACTCTTTGATCTAGTTATACTGGTCTTCTGGCTATTCTAGGAACAAGACTCTCATCTCTGAGCATTTTCTCTGGCTATTCCCTGTGCCTAGAATGTTCTTCCTCCTCTGACTATTGACTTCTCTAGCTTCCCTCAAATCCCAACAAAAGTCCCACCTTCTAAAGGAAGCCTTCCCCAGTCCCTCTTAATTCTAGTGCCTTCCCTCTGTTAATTATGTCCTATTTATCCTGTGTATAGCTTGCTTTGTATATATTTGTTTGCTTTTTGTCTTGCCCATTAGACTTTGAGCTTCTTGAGGCCAGGGACTAGCTTTTGCCTCATTTTGTATCCCCAACATGTACCTGGCATATAGTAGGCAATTAAGAAATATTTGTTAATTAGTTGGGTAAGATGCTCCCTGAATCAACTAAAATGTATTTGTTAAGGGGCAGCTAGGTGGCATAGTGGATAGAGCATGGGCCCTGGATTCAGGAGGACCTCTATGTTCAAATCCAGCCTCAGACACTTGACACTTACTAGCTATGTGACCCTGGGCAAGTCACTAAACCCCAAATGCCTCACTTTAAAAAAAAAAAAGGAAAAAAATGAATTTGTTAAAAGTGAGGCATTATCTTAACTGGAGATACAAAGATACAAAGGAGAAAGTCTCTGCTTTCAAGGGCCTTAGTATATACCAATAAAGAGTTATTATAGTGGCAGAGAAGCTGAAGACACACAAAAGGAAAAGAAGATGACTGTAAAAGCAGTCATGACTCCATATAAGCAGTGCCTTAGAGAAAAACACAACTTAGGCACGAACAACTAGAAGAGGGAAAGGGTAAAGGAAAAGAAGAAGCTTTCATAGATCCAACTGTGCTAAGTGCTTTTACAAATATTTACCTCATTTGATCCTCAGAATGACCCTGAGAGATAGGTACTATTATTATCATTTCCATTTTACAGTTGAGCAAACTGAAGCAAACAAGTTAAGTGATTTGCCCTGGATTATACAGCTATTAAATGTCTGAGGCTGGATTTGAATCCAGGTTTTTCTGATGCTAATCCCATCTTTAAGAGATGAAGCAAGAGTTTAATTTAAAAAAGTTGAAAATGTTTTTTTATAAATGAAATGAGGGACAGCTAGGTGGCACAGTGGATAGAGCACCAGCCCTGGAGTCAGGAGTACCTGAATTCAAATGCGGCCTCAGACACTTAACACTTACTAGCTGTGTGACCCTGGGCAAGTCACTTAACCCCAATTGCCTCATTAAAAAAAAAAAAAAAGAAATGAGAGTGCTTGAGAAAACATTGAAAAATAAATGAGTATTGTGGAAGAAAGAATTGGAAAGGAAATTAATAGTTTGCAAGTACAAGAGGTACAAATGTTGCACAAGCAGCAAACTCCTTGAAAATTAGAATGAACCAAATAGAAGCCAGTAATTCCATAAGGCAACAAGAAACATTAAAACAAAGTCAAAAGCCTGAAAAATTAGAACAAAATGTAAGGCATCATAGAAAAAACAGCTAACCTGGATAATAGAGCAAGGAAGAAAACTTTAAGAATCGGTAGACTATTTGAATGCCATGACCAAAAAAGAACCTAACATCCTGTTTCAAAGAAATCTTAAAACTGCCCAGATCCCTTAGAACCAGAGAGCAAAATGGAAATAGAAAGGATCCAGTGGTCACCTCCTGAAGGAAACACCAACATGAAAAGTCAAAGGAACATGCAAGCATCCAGAAAGAGGGAATTCAAGTGCTGAGGAGAAAAGTCAGAATCACATATAATTTAGCAACTACTGTTATTAAGGAGTGGAGAAGTTAGAATACAAAATTCCAGAAGGCAAAGAGTATGGACTTAGTCAAGAATAACTTACCTAGCAAAGCTGAGTATAATATTTCAGAGGGAAAATAGATCTTTAATGAAATAGAGAACTTCCAAGCATTCCTGATAAAAAGATCAGAGCTGCATAGAAACTTTGAAATTCAAACACAGGGCTGAAGAGAAACAAAAAGGTAAACATTAAAGAACAATGGTAAGGGATTAAACAAAAATAAACTGTTTACATTCAAATATGGAAAGATGATAATGTGGGTCTGGTCTGAACCCTGTCATCATCAATAGAAGGAGTCTAATTAGACAAGGTGTGGGAATGGTCTTTATCTTTTTTTTTTTTCAATTTTAATAGTATTTTTTTCCAGTTACATGTAAAGATAGATTTCAACTTTTTTGGGGGTGGTGGTGGTGGTGAGGCAATTGGAGTTAAGTGACTCGCCCAGGGTCACACAACTAGTATGTGTCAAGTGTCTGAGGCCGGATTTAAACTCAGGTCCTCCTGAATCCAGGGCCAGTGCTCTATCCACTGCGCCACCTAGCTGCCCCAGTCAACATTTGTTTTTATAACATTTTGAGTTCCAAATGTTTCTCCTTCTCTCTCTTCCCTCCCTCCTCCCCAAGACAGAAAGAAGTCTGATATAGTTTATATATATATATACAATCACATTAAACATATTTCTGCATTTAGTCATGTTGTGAAAGAATCAGAATAAAAGGGAAAAACCTTAAAAAAAGAAAAAACAAAAACAAGTAGAAATAGTATAGTTCAATCTGCATTCAGATTCCATAGTTCTTTTTTCTGTATGTGGAAAACATTTTCTCTCATGAGTTCTTTGGAATTGTCTTGTATTGCTGAGAATAGCTAAATCATTCATAGTTGATCATTGCACAATGTTGCTGTTACTGTGTACAGTGTTCTGGTTCTGCTCACTTCAGTCAGCGTCAGTTCATTTAAGTCTTTCCAGGTTTTTCTGAAATTGGCCTGCTCATCATTTCTTCAGCATTTCATTACATTCTTATACCACAACTTGTTCAGCCATTCCCCACTTGATGGGCATCCCCTTGATTTCCAATTCTTTGCCACCATAGAGAGCTGCTATAAATATTTTTGTATATGTGAGTCCTTTTCCCTTTTTTATGATCTCTTTGGGATACAGAGAGTGGTCTTGATCATAAGAGAAAAATGGAAAGAGAAAAAAAGAGGAATAAAGTACTGGGTTCATGGGGTGGAAAATAAGGAAGGTTGGAGAAAATTAATCTTACATAATCAGGGTGCAAAAATAAACATCTATAAAAATAAAGAGGAGGGGGTTGTGGGAGAAGCTGGTACTTGAACCTCACTTTTATCTGAACTGGTGAAAGGATGAAAGAATACACACACACAGAGTTGAACATAGAAATAACAGTTCATTCAACAGGGCAATAGGGAAAGTGGAAAAGATGGGGAAGGGGAATTAGAGGAGGATAGATTAATGGAGTGATTGGTTTTAAGCATAACAAACTTTACGTACAAAAATATTCGTATCTTTTTTTGAGGTGGCAAAGAATGGGAATCTGAGGGAGTGTCCATAAATTAGGGAATAGATGAAAAAGTTATGGTATATTAAGAAATGGTGAAGGAGAACAACTTGAAAAGAATTGGTAACTCTGATTAATGTAATAACTATCCATGATTCCAAAGGATTAATGATGAAGCATACTACCCACCTCCAGATGGAGAGATAAAAGACCTGGAGTACAGAATAAAACTAATAGTTTTTTTGGACAAAGCCAGTGTGAAATTTGTTGGACTGTAGATGTACAGTAGGTTTTTTCCTTTTGTTCTCATGGTAGGAGAGGGGAATTGGTAAGTGAAGGAATATTTTTGCCGATTGAAAAAAATGAAAAATATATATGTATATGTATATATACAACAAGAAAACTTGTTGAGAGACTTAATTAGTCATCCACAGGGCATTTAAGGATGAGACTGTGAGGGTAACAGAGATGAAAGTTAGAAAACTTTCACAAAGGTTTTAAAAACAAATTCTTTATAGTGTCTCAGTCAGTGGAATGATTACAATTGGACTTATTTTTTAATCATAAAAGCATTTTATTATTTTCTAGTTACATGTTTACAGCTTTCAACATTTTTTATAATATTTCTAGTTTCAAATTTTTCTCTCTCCTCCCATCACCCCTCCCCAAGACAGCAGGCAATCTGATATAGGCTATACATGTACAATCACATTAAACATATTTATGCATTAGTCATGCTGTGAAAGAAGAATTAGAGCAAAAGGGAAAAATGTCAAAAAAGAAAAAAAAATAGAAATAGTATGGTTCAATTTGCATCTAGATGCCACAGTTCTTTTTTTCTGGATTTGGAGAGCATTTTCCATCATGAGTCCTTTGGAACTATCTTGGACCATTGGATTGCTGAGAAGAGTCAAGTCTATTACGGTTGATCAACACACAATGTTGTTGATACTGTGTACAATGTTCTCCTGGGTTTTCTCATCTCACTCAGCATCAGTTCATGTAAGTCCTTCCAGGTTTCTCTGAAATCTGCCTGCTCATCGTTTTTTATAGCACACTAGTATTCCATTACATTCATATACCACACCTTGTCTAGCCATTCCCCAATTGATGAGCATCCCCTCTATAATTGGACTTTAACATCACAATTCAAGATGTACTTAAAGAAGAAGTGAAAATAACACCAAGCAAACAAATAGGGAAAGACAGCTAGACTAGACTAAGTATACACAGAGGCAGTCCATTCTGGAGGTGACAGATATGAAGACCCCTCTCCTCCTTTGGTGCCCAGCCAATTGGGTATACTACCTATGGCAAACTTCTGAGAAGACTTGGATAAAAGACATACAAAAGGGGTTGAGTTTACACTGGTTCCATCTGCATTATTAGAGTTAATACATGCATTATGATTATAGCTCCTTTTGGATATATGAACATTTGAGTATTTCTTTTTTCTTTTTTTCTTTTTGGTGAGGCAATTGGGGTTAAGTGACTTGCCCAGGGTCACATAGCTAGTAAGTGTTAAGTGTCATAGGCCAGATTTGAACTCAGGTCCTCCTGAATCCAGGGCCGGTGCTTTATCCACGGTGCCACCTAGCTGCCCCCCCCCCCCCCAGTATTTCTTAATGATACTACATTGTAATGTCATTTTCTTTTTAAGGCTTGTAATAATAATGTTATCTGGCATTGATGATGCTTGAAGGTTTATTTAGCACTTTAAATACATTATCTTTCATTCATCTTCACAACATCCTTTGCAGTAGTTACTGTACTATTGGAATTGTTATCATATTTTAAGTGTGGGGAAAAATTTTGATTTCTATACAGATTTTAATATCATGAACAATTCTTACACATGGGAACAAAGTAATATGCCAAAGGAATATAGAAACGGGTATTATGATTAAGGGAGAAATTAATAAAATGGAAAAAAAAGATCCAAAATAATGGAAATAAGGAATCATAGACTTGCAGCTGAAAGGGCCCTTCTTTGGTGGCCATGGTTTAAAAAGGGCATTGATTAGCTGGAGAGTATTCAGAGGAGGGCAGTCAGAATGATGGAAGGCCTTGAGCCTGTGTTATGTGAATATCATTTCAAAGTACTGAGCCTATTTATCCTGAAGAAGGGAAGTATAAGGTAGGACACATATGAAGGACTGTCAGGTAGAGGTGGGGATTAGACTTGTTCTGATAGACCCCATAAAGGCAAAACCAGGAACAATGTGTGAAAGATGTAAAAAAAGATTTTTAATGAGGAGGAGAGAAATCCAACATCCCCAGCAGTATAATTGAACATAGAAAAATGTTTGCATCAAATGAATGAATCTCTGATAAGGGTCTGATATCCAAGATAGATTTGGAACTAAAATAAACATGAACAAACACTCTCCAGTGGGGAAGTGGGTAAAGAATATGAATAGATTGTTTAAATCACTAACAAGAGAAATGTTTGTTTGTTTGTTTGTTTTTTTAGTGAGGCAGTTGGGGTTAAGTGACTTGCCTAGGATCACACAGCTAGTAAGTGTTAAGTGTCTGAGGCCGGATTTGAACTCAGGTACTCCTGACTCCAGGGCCGGTGCTCTATCCACTGTGCCATCTAGCTGCCCCAAGAGAAATGTTTTTTAAAAAGCCAACTAAGGCTTTACCACACACCCAGCAAATTGACAAAGATAACAAAAGGGACAAGTAGTCAGTTTGTAGGCACTGGAAAAATAGGCATGCATTAGCCTTGGTGGTGGCATTTTGAATTGGGCCATCTATTTTGGAAAGCATTTTGAAATTATGCTAAGTGACCAAATTCTTCTTGTCCTTTGACCCAGAGATTCCAGGACTAAACATATACTAGGTTATATAAATGGGTCAAAGATACAAAGGCCCATATACACCAGAATATTTATTTATAGCAGCACTTATTGTGATATCAAGTACTGGAAACAGTAGATATCCATTAATTGGAGAATGGTTAAACAAATTGTACATGAATATAATGCAGACGCAACGAATATGAAGAATTAAGACAAGCATGGGAAGACTTACATGAAATTATTCAGAGTGAAGAAATAGAATCAGGAAAACAATGTGTACAATTACAGTAATAACAAACATAATAAAAATAACAAAGATGAATACTGTCTAATTAGAATGACCCAGAATGGCCCAGAGAAGAATTGAGAAAATGCATTTCCTTCATTGGGAGGGTGACAGACTCTGGTGTATTGCATAGACTCTCTGACATAACTGATGCATTGGTCTTACAAAACCTTTTCTTTTGCTTTTTAGATCTTTGTTACAAGAGGTAGCTTATTGAGTAATGAGGAGGGAATATATTCAGAAGTACATGTAATAGGAAAAACATCTATTTAAAAAATAAGCACGGGGGCAGCTAGGTGGCGCAGTGGATAGAGCACCAGCCCTGGATTCAGGAGGACCTGAGTTCAAATGTGGCCTCAGACACTTAACATTTACTAGCTGTGTGACCCTGGGCAAGTCACTTAACCCCAATTGCCTCACTAAAAAAAAAAAAAGCACAGTTCTAACTGTAAAAATTATCCCATTTTTGTTTGTGAAACTCTTAAGAATGTTGCATTTTGCCCAGATATTGAGGTGAAATTGAATGGGCAGTCTTTGGATTAGTGCTGCAGTTGGACAGTGAGCCCTAGAATTGTATGACATAAGATTGGGTCGGATTGCATGGTTACCATAGTATCTGGTTATCTAGTGCCACTGAGTGCTGCAGAAGTCATCTTTTTAACATTTGTACTCTCTTGATGATGTGGTCATGCACATCACGGAACACTATGGTGTCAGAAGAACCAGTGGCAAGAGTAGAGATGATAAAATGTGTCTTAATTAAAAAAAAAAAGGAGGGTGGGGTATTCAAACTATAGGTTTGTCAAGATTCCAGAACAGGTTATTAAGGGGATGGTTTTTAATTAGAAAGGGAAGTAAGAACTAGTTCAGTAAGAACTAGTATGCCTTCATCAAGGACAGGTCATACAAGACTAACCATTTCCTTATTTGAAAGCATTACTAGACTGGTATGACAGAAAAATACTGTCTCTCTGTTTTTTTCTGTGTCAGCAAAACATTTGACAATCTGTCTTACTCTCTTTGCACAGACAAAATAGGATGATATAGATTGGATACTAGTTCAGTTAGGTTGATTGGATCTGTTTGACTGGACTCTAAGAGTAGTCATGAATCATTGTCATTGGGGAGTGGCAGGGAGAGAAGGTCTTTGATGGTGTGTTAGGCATCTGTCATTGGCACTTGAATATTTACTTGCTTTTTCCTTATTTTTTGTTGGTGACATGCTTGACATGCTAAATGATGTACTTTTCAGATTTTCAAATAATAAAAACATCTCAATGGGCAAAAATGATAGTATAGATCTTATGAGAGAAAATGTAATAAGAGTAATGTAAATCTTACACTTGCATTCTAAAAATCAACTCTTCCATTATAGGATGGGGGATATAATATGTCTAGGCAACAGATCCTGGTAAAAGATCTAGGGGTTTTAGTGGACTGCAAGCTTAATGCATGTCCTTAGTAGCAGAACACATAAATAAGCACCAAAAACTGATGCGATCTTGTTGTTTGTCCTTCGTTCTAAGAGGACCATGGCATCGGGTTGATTTCATGACTTAAAGTGAATTGGATTTAAGTGCAAAGTCACCAATCTCACCTTCCCCTCCAGAGCCATCTGGATCCAGTGGCAAGATATATATCAGGACTACCGGAGATGGCCCTGGATGTTTAAGGCAATTGGAGTTAAGTGATTTGCCCAGGGGCACACAGCCCCTGATGTAATAATAATGCCCAAGGTGAGATTTGAACTCAGGTCTTCCCAACTTCAGGGTCAGTGTTCTATCCGCTGTGTTATCTTTCTGCCCCACATGTGATCTTAGGCTTCATTACTAGAGGCCACATATCCAGAATGAGGAAAGTGATAGTTCTGTTGCGCTCTTCTGGATGTGGTAAGACCACCTCTTGAGTATTGTGCTCAATTCTAGATGCCACATTTTAAGAATAACATTGGCAGACTGCCATGTATCCAGAAAAGGGTGACTGGGATGGTGAGAAGATGAAGGAACTAGTGATGTTCAGCGAAGAGAAGAAGAACTTGGGGAAGGTGTGATGGATGGCATAATAGGTCTCTTCAAAGTATTTGAAAGGCCCTCATTTGGAAGAGGAATATGTTTTGCTTAACTGCAGAGATCAAAACAGAAATGATTGAAATGTTTTAGCTAAATATATGGAAAACTGCTAGAAAATCATAGCTTGAAAATTAAGTGAAATAGGTTGCTTTGAGAGGTAATGGGTTCCCCATTGCTAGAGGTCTTTTGGCAGAGGGTGAATGGTCATTTGTCAGGACTATTGTACACTTGATTCCTGTTCAGGTACTATGATAGCCTTTCGAGACTTTTCCAACTCTAAGCTTCTGTGATTCTGAAAGTAGGATATTATCTTATATGCAGAGCATGGCTTAAGAGACCTCATCAAGGACATATACTTACAGTAAAGGAGGTGGGCTGGTCATGTAGCAAGAATCAAGCATAACAGCTCACATACTGTAGTAGTTTTCACAAATATTAAAATTGTCAGAGGAAGGAATCGAGTGTGTTAGATATTGCACAATTGAGAAAGCAGGGGGAATAACAATCTGTATTATTGGAAGGAGTGCCTAGATGAATAATGTCACAGATCCATCAGATAAATTTAGAGTATTCAGGTGGTGCTCAGTGCCTCATTTCATTTCTCCAGTGACTTAGTGTACAGAACCTCTTGTATCTTACTTTATAATATGTGTTTTTCCACATTCCTAAAATCTTTAGCATACCATGCTAACAAGTGTGGATATTCTCCTGAATATCATTCATTCAGCAAGCAGTAGCACTCTGTTAGTGCCAGGTATACAAAGACAAAAACAAAACAGTTCTCTTTCTCTCTCTTTTTTTTAGTCTATTGGGGTTAAGTGACTTGCCCAAGATCACACAGCTATCTGAGTATCTGAGGGTGGATTTAAACTCACATCTTCCTGATTCCAGGACTGGTGTTCTATCCACTATGCCACCTAGCTGTCCCCCCCCAAATTTTTTTTTTAATTAATTAAGTATTTTTTTTTCCCGTTACATGTAAAGATAGTTCTCGACTTTTGTTTATACAAGCTTTCCAATTTCAGATTTTTCTCCCTCCCTCCCCCCTCCCCTAGACAGCAGGTAATCTGATATAGGTATATCTATAGGTTTTTATATATATATATATATATATATATATATATATATATATAATAACATTAAACATATTTCTTCATTAGTCATGTTATAAGAGAAAAATCAGAGCAATGACGAAAAACCTCAAAACAGAAAAACAACAGCACCAAAAACAAAGGAAATAGTATGGTTCATTCAGCATCTATACTCCACAGTTCTTTTTTAAATTTCTTAATCCAGTCATAATCTTATATCTCTCCTGTACTCCAGCATAAATTCCTCTATTTGATCATAATCTTATGTTGTTCCATCTCTCTCTCATTCCATCTGTGCCTTTCCATTCCTAAATTTATTCTCCGTCTTCATTGTGACCTCAAGGCCTTCTGCCCTTCACTATCCTTCCCATGTCATCAGTCCTGCTCTTGGATACACTCCTCTTGCCAATCATGATCCTGTAGCTAGACAGTTCAACACTACACTATCTTCTACTCCAGAATCCCTTGTCCCATTGTTGCTGTTACCTTGCTAAGCCCCAAACTTAGATTATTCCCACCATTTGCCCCCTTCACTAATACTCATGTGCTGTTGAACAGAACCAGAGGAAGTCATGAAGTATGCTGATTTATATTATCACACATATTTATTATTATATCACAGCTTATTTATATTATCTGATCTTAGTCAGTTGGGCCCTCATTGTGTCAAAGCAGTCCCATCTTCTATTTCCCCCTAATTGAATCCCTATTCTACTTAGCACAGAGGCTGTTCTAGACTTCTTTTTTTTTTCTTTTAAGTTTGCCTTAAACTTCCTCTCCCTCCTTACCTATGGACCTTGATTTGTACTTCACTAAAAAATAAAGGCCATTTTCCCTGTGCTCCCTCTTTTTTCCTTCCTTGTCTTTTCCTTCACTCCAGTCTCTAATGAAGAGGTGGTCATTCTCCTTGCCAAGGCCATTTATCTTATCCTCTCCCATATTTATTAACAGGTTGTCCCAGTCATCCTTCCCTTTATCCCCAGTCTCTTCCTATCTTTGATTCCTTTCCTGCTGCCTAAAAACATCTCCATCCTTTAAAAACAACAGCAACAACAAACCCTTACAGGATCTTCACATCCTTACAGGGTTCCTCCACTACATGACATCCAATATTTCTCCTCTTCTTGATTGAAAAAGTTGTCTGTACTATAATAATAACAACAACAACAACAAACTCTTACAGGATCTTCACATTCCCTCACTAGATAACATCCAATATTTCTCCTCCTCTTGACTTGAAAAAGTTGTCTGTATTTGGCACTTTTATTTTCTCTCTCCTCATTCTCTTTTAAACTTTCTGCATTCTGGCTTCTGAACTCATCATTCAACCGAAACAATTCTCTCCAAAGTACCACTGGTCTCTTAATTGTTAAATCTAATGTCCTTTTCCTATTTTTTCATCTTTACAGCATTTGACATTGTGGACACCTCCTAGATACTTTTAGTTCTGAGTTTTCGTGATTCTGTTCATTCTTACTTTTTTTCCTACCTATTTGATTACTTATTCTCAGCCTCCTTTTGCTTGATCTTTTATCCATGTCACTCCCACTAACTGTGGCTATACCTCAAGGATCTGTCCAGGCCCTTCTTTTTTATCTCTGTATTTTTTCACTTATTCTCTCCTGGGTTAAATTATTATCTCTGTACCTATTACTTCCAAATCTGTTTGTCCAACCCTGATTTCTCTCCTGACCTCCCATCCCAAATCACTAAGATTAGACTTAGATATTTCAAACTGGATGCATATCAAGTTCAACATGTCCTAGGCAGAACTCATTATCATTCAGCTCAATCCATTCCTCTTCTGAACTTGTCTATTACTATTGAAGGTACTATCATTCTACTTAACAAGGTTCAAAACTTTAGGTTTTTTTAGTGTTATTTTCAACTCTTCACTCATCCCACATATCAAGTCAGTTGCCAAATCTTGTTATTTCTCCCTTTGCATTTATTGTCTCCTTCTCTCCATTCATACAACCATTGCCCCTGGTTGGTGGTGTAGGAGATAGTGTTGGTCTTGGAGTCAGGAAGACCTGATGTCAAATCTGGGCAAGTAGGGGCAGCTAGGTGGCGCAGTGGATAGAGCACTGGCCTAGAATTCAGAAGGACCTGAGTTCAAAACCGGCCTCAGACACTTAACACTTACTAGTTGTGTGACCCTGGGCAAGTCACTTAACCCCAATTGCCTCACAAAAAAACCAAATCTGGGCAAATCACTTAACTTAGAAATTGATCTTAATTTCTTCCCCTTTAAAATGGGAATAATTACACCTACTTGTAGGGTTGTGGTGAGGATCAAATGAGAAAATAATTGTAAAGTACTTAGTATATTGTAAGTGGTGCATAAATTCTTATTCCCTTCTCTTCCCCTTTACCACCTCCTTCAGTTACTGGAATAGCCTAATTGATCTCTGCTTCAGTCAAGTCTCTTTACTCTAACCTTTTCTCCAAGCCACTGCCAAATTGGTTTTCCTATAAGGCAGATCTGAAGACTTTACCCCTGCTCCACCAGACTCCAGTGGGCAAAAGTATTCAGGAAGAGAAAATGGTTGACAGTATCAAAAACTGCTGAGTGGTTAAATAGTATGAAAGCCAAGGCCATTAGAGTAAGCAGTTTAAGAAAGCAGTTTTAATCAGCTGGTGAATTTGGAAAACCAGATTGTTACGGATTAAGAAATTGGGGGGGGGGAGAAGAAATTGGTGGGGCAGCTAGGGGGTACAGCGGATAAAGCACCGGCCCTGGACACTTACTAGCTCTGTGACCCTGGACAAGTCACTTAACCCTCATTGCCCCACAAAAAAAAAAAAAAAGAAAAGAAAAAAGAAATCAGAATAAGGTACAGAAGTAAAGTCTTTGAATTGTGAGAGAACTAGAGGACTTGAGGGCATGGCAGGGTCATGTGAAATGGATTTTTTGTTTTGTTTTGTGCTTAAATGACAAGTATAGTATATTATATGGAATAGGGGGCTTCCAGGATCAAGATTACTTCTTCACTGTCATGTGAGTGCCAGCTTTGTGCTGGTGTTGGATGCAGGGAGACCAATTAAGTGTCTGTTGACAAGTATATTGTCTGATTTACCCATGATTATTACCGTATCCTTGACCCCAGATTACCAGATATTTTAAAAGGTTTGTTAGTGTCTTATAAGGATGTCGACTGCTAGGCCCAAAAGAAAGCATCACTTATGTTTTGTATGATAATTAAAAATTAGTATAGAGAGAGTAGTTATCTTAATAGGGACTTTTAAAAATAGCCCTTGTATTAGGTAAGAATATCTTTTTATGAATTGCAGATTAATTACTATATTTACATCCATCTAGCTATTTCCTAGAGTATTTCTTTGACTTAAAGTAATTTACTGATAGAAATATATTTCTAGAAGGGTGGAGTTTTAACAACATGCAATTTATCTATTTCTGTAATAGATGGTTGACCCTACACTAGCTGAAATGGGAAAAAATCTTAATGAAGCAATGAAGATGCTAGAGGACAATCAGAGGTAGGTACCTAGAACAATGCTAAGCCTTGGAAATCTGTGAAACTGTTGGTAGTACTTTCCTCCTGTCAGGCCTCTCATGGTATTAGGCATGTAATGTTTAGTTTCTTTCATGTCAGTATTGCTTTTTGTAACAGTTTTGAACATATGTAATTTTGGTCATAAAGCCAATTGGATCTCTATCTTTTAAAAGTTTCATTTCCACTGCATTTTTATTTGAATTTATAAACAACTCTTCCTCTGTATTCAGTTTCTATGTGAAACCAGCAAAAACCACCATCCTGTTAACTAAGCAAAGTATTTTTTGTGCTTTCTTTAGAAAACCAAACTTTCTCCCAAAAAAGGGGGGAAGTAGGGGAAAATGTTTGATTTCTTCAAAATTAGATTTGCTTTAATAATTTGAACAGAATTTTTATAACCTGTGTCATTTGTTTGCATAATTAAATGTTAAGAAAAAGTAAAGTTAAAACATTTTTTTTTAAATTAGAAAAGCAGAGGAAGAAAATGAAAAGAAGTATGCACCAAGAGATATTCCAGGACCACTCCAGGGCAGGTAAGTAGCAATGTAGGTAGTCTCCATTTTGTTTGATAAGCTTAAAAAAAAAAAAGTTTGTATCAGTGATGTACAGCTTTGCACTTAACAAGAATCTAAAGCAAGTTTGAATCAAATTGTGCATTTGTCTTGATAGTGAAGTAGTAGTATTGGTCCTGCAAAAGTCTTGGATCCCTTCTTTCCTACAATGAACCATACTTATACTTTAAAACAAAAAAAAACCCCACTTCATCTGATCCTGCCTTCCTCTCAAGTAATCATCCTATAGTTCTTTTCGCTTTTCAAAGCAAACTATTAGAAATTCCACTTCTCTATCTTTTCCTGATTTCTCAACCCTTAAAAATTTGTCTTCCAACTCTACCAGTTGAGTAAAAATGTTCTTTTAAAAGTTACCAATAGGGGGGGCGGAGTCAAGATGGCGGAGGAGAGGCTGTGACTCCCACAAGCTCCAGATAAACCCGTCCATTCACACCCAAATAATGCGGTAAAAATCAAAACCCAGAACAGCCTAATGCACATAAGAACAGAATGAGACTGTTTCTCCGCAAAAGAGGGCAATTCTGATCACCTACTGATCAGGCTGAACAGATCAGCGCACGGTCCGGACTCAGCCAGGGACAGTGCTTCCAACACATGTCAGAGTCTTCAGCACCAGCAGCTTCTGAGACTCCGATCACGGACTGGTGAGGGGGTTCGGTGGTAGGCCGGGGTGAAGTGGAGGCAGTATCTACTGGAGTTGGAGCAAAGCGCCCTGGGTCTGAACCAGTGGGCTGAATCGAGTGGTGGTGGCCCAGTGGGGGAGGGGTAAAAGCACGCCAAGCTTCCAACCATAGAGAATCAGAGTTCAGAAAGACTTCTGTTTCCCGGTCAAAGAGAAAGCAGCTGTGATTACTCACAAGCCAGGCAGGCTGAGAAGAAGCCCAATCACCCCCTGGGCCATGATGTAGGACGAAGAGTGTGTCCTAGAAGCAGCACTACACTTTAAGGAGTAAAAAGCCAAGAAACAGTAAGCCAGGATGAGTAGGCAGAGAAAGCAGAAGACCATCGAAAACTTCTTTGGGGGAAAGGTAGACCACAATACATCCTCAGAAGAAGAAGATAATAATAGGGTCAAAGCTTCCAAGAAAAATATGAACTGGTCTCAGGCCATGGAAGGTCTCAAAAGGGACTTTGAAGAGAAAGTAGGAGAGATAGAAAGGAGATATAAAGAAAGAGAGGAAGGAATGGAAAGAGAAATGAGAGTGATGCAGGAGAGTCATGAGAAAAAAGTCAACAGTTTGAAAAGCCAAATGGAAAAGGGGATTAAAAAACTGTCTGCTGAAAATAATTGCCTAAGAATTAGGATTGAACAAATGGAAGCTAGTGACCTTATGAGAAACCAAGACACAGCAAAGCAAATCCAATTGAATGAAAAAATAGAGGGCAATGTGAAATATCTCCTTGGAGAAACAGCTGACCTAGAAAATAAATCTAGGAGAGATAATTTGAAAATCATTGGACTACCTGAAAACCATGACCAAAACAAGAGTTTAGACACCATCCTCCAAGAGATTGTGAGGGAAAATTGCCCTGATATTCTAGAAGCAGAAGCTAAAATAGAAATTGAAAGAATCCACCGATCACCTCCTGAAAGAGATCCCAAAAGGAAAACTTCCAGGAATATTATAGCCAAATTCCAGAACTCCCAGGTCAAGGAGAAAATATTGCAAGCAGCTAGAAAAAAGGAATTTAAATACTGTGGAGCTCCAATAAGGATAAACCAAGATCTAGCAGCTTCTACATTAAAGGACCGGAGGACATGGAATATGATATTCCAGAGGGCAAAGGAACTGGGACTACAGCCAAAAATCACGTACCCAGCAAAACTAAGCATCATCTTTCAGAGGCAAACATGGAACTTCAAGGAGAAAGAAGACTTTCAGGCATTTGTTATGAAAAGACCTGAACTGAATAGAAAATTTGAGTTTCAAATACAACACCCTGGAGAAGCATAAAAAGATAAACAGGAAAAAGACTTCATGAGGGATATTAAAAAATCAAACTGTTAACATTCCTATATGGGAAGATAATACAGAGGACACAGGTCTGAACTGAATACGAAGGGAAGTTATGTTTTGTTCTTTGTGGGATGTCTTATGTATGGGGCCGGATTTGGGCTTGGGGCCTCCTGGGTCCAGGGCTGGTGCATTGTCCACTGTGCCACCTAACTAACCCATAATGACATCCTTAAAATAGGGTTGAGGTATAGGAAAAATAGACTGGGGGAGGGGGAAGGGGAGAGATGGTCTGGGGAGAGGTTGTTTCACATGAAGGAAACAAGAAAAAAGCTTATGGAGGGGAAGAGGAGGAAGGAATTGGGGAGTGATTGAACCTTAATATCATCAGAATTGACTCAAAGAAGGACTAACATACATACTCAAGTGGGTATAGTAATATATTTTGCCCTGAGGGAGGGGAGGGAGATAAGGGGGTGGGGGGAGAGGGGAAGGATGGAAGGGCAGATTCTGGGAGAGAGTAGTAAAAAGCAAAATACTTTCAAGGAAGGTGAAGATGTTCTGCATAACGGCACAAGTATGAAATATTGAATTGCTTGATTTCATAGGGAGGGTTGAGGAGAGAGGGAGGAAGAAAATTTGGAACATAGAATTAGCTCAAAGACCTTAAACTCATCAGAGTTGGCTCATGGAGGGAATAACATTCACACCCAGTTGGGAGGAGTAATCTATTTAACCTTACAGGAAAGTATGAGGGGAAGAGGATAAGGAAGGAAGGGTGAAAAAAAAGGTAGTGCAGAGTAGGGGAGGGGACAGTCAGAAGTAAAATACTTTTGAGGAGGAATAGTTTAAAAGAAGATGGAAAATAGAGTAAATATCATGGGAAGGGAATAGGATGGAGGGAAATAGTTATGATGACTTTGCTGGGCTAATACGAAGAAAATTCTTTGTCAAGTTTAAGGTACATTATTTAGGTTATGATGAACAGGATACTATTAGAAAAACCTGGAAAGACGTACATGAACTGAAGCAGAGTGAAATGTACTGTATACAAAATAACAGCAATAGTGTAAAATGATCTGCTGGGAAGCATGTGGTTATTTTCAGCAAGGCAATGGTCCAATATAACCCTGAAGGACTATGAAAATGGCAACCCATCTACAGAGAAAGAAGTGATAGTATCTGAAATAGATGGAAACACATTTTTTTTCTTTTCTTTTTTTTTTTCTTTTTTGGTGAGGCAATTGGGGTTGGGTGGCTTGCCCGGGGTCATGTGGCTGGTGGGTGTTGGGTGTGTGGGGCCGGATTTGGGCTCGGGTGCTCCTGGTTCCAGGGCCGGTGCTCTGTCCGCTGCACCACCTAACTGCCCCTGGAAACACATTTTTAAAAAAAAAATGTTTTTTCTCTTTGACAATTCCTCAGTCTGAAGTTTTGGGAGTTTTTTGACTGTTTTTTTCTCACAACCTAGCTAATGTGGGAATGTTTTCCATGACTACTCATGTATAATTTATTTTGAAATGCTTGAGTTCTAGTGGGTGGGGGTGGGAATAGAGGAAGAGAAGTTGGAACAATTTTTTTTTTTTAATTGATGTTAAAATTTGTTTTTACATATATTTTGGAAAATAAAATTCTATTCTAAAAAAAAAAAGTTACCAATAATCTTTTAACTGCTGTCTCTGATGGCCTTGACTTTCTGTTTTGCTTCTCTGCAATTTTTTATACTGTCAACTGTCTCCCTGAATACTTTTTCTTCTTTTGGCTTTCATTATCTTAGTAATTTGGGTTTTACTTAGTCTTAGCTGAGAATCTTGCCTTATTTCACTTAAACATCACGTAGACGTCATCACCACTCACTGCTCCTTGACCCCTGTCTCACATGAATAGGTGGTCCTTCCTGTCAAGACAAACCTTCCTCTACCTATATGTGCTATTCCGTTCCATCCCATTTTCTCCAGCAAATTGCTATCCTTTATTGTTCCTACTTTCTTACCAGTCTTCAATATCTCCCTGTCTGCTGGCTGCTTCCATGCTACCTCCCTACATTCCCATGTCTACCCCATCAAAAAACTCTGATTTGATCTGTTAATTCCTGTTAGCTATTGTGTCTTTTTGTGTGGCTAAACTCCTTGATAAGACCATCTGTAAACAATGACTCCACTTCTTTACTATCACTCTCTTCTTAACTCTTTATAGACTGACTTCAAACCTCATCATTCAACTGAAATTGCTTTTTCCATAGTTATCGATGATCTCTTAGTTGCCAAATCAAATGGCCTCTTCTTAGTCTTCATCCTTTTAGACCTCCCTGCAGCTTCTCCTTGATATTCTTTTCTCTCAGCTTTCTGGTTTTCCTATCTATCTACCTCATTTTCCTAACTCTCCTGGTTTTCCTCCTCCATTTCTAACCTCTCCTTTTTCTCATCTTTATCCATGTCCCACATTAACTCTGGTTATGTCCCAAGCTTCTGTCCTGCACTTTCTTCTCTTCTCCTTCTCTACTGTTTTATGTGGTCAGCTCTTCTCCCTCTGTATAGTTTTTTGCTTGATGATCTCATCAGCTCCCATGGATTTAATTGTTATCTCTATGCTAGTGATTCTTAGATCTATTTATCCAGTCATAACCTCTCTCTTGACCTTCAGTCTCACAACTGCCCAATAGACATCTCAAACTAGATGTCCCATAGACATCTCTTTTTGGGGGGGGGGGAGGGAGGATGGGGCAATGGAGGTTAAGTGACTTGCCCAGGGTCACACAGCTAGTAAGTGTCAAATGTCTGAGGCTGGATTTGAACTCAGGTTCTCCTGAATCCAGGGCCAGTGCTTTATCCATTGTGCCGCATAGCTTCCCCCAGTCCCATAGACATCTTACACTCAATTTGTCCAAAACTAAACTTATTATCTTTACCCTCAAACTCTTCTCCCTAACTTCCCTATTATTGTCAAGGGTACTACCATCTTTCTAGTCACCCAGACTTCCCAGATGGATATCATTTTTGATTCTTCTTTCTCAGCCTACTTCCCCATATCCTGTTTGTTGATTCTACCTTCAAAACATCTCTAACATATGCCTCTTTCTCTCAGATACTTCTGTCATCTGGTGCAAGGCTCTCATCGCTTCACACCTGGACTATTGGAATAGCCTTTCTCATGTGTATCCCCACTCCAGTTCATTCTTCACTCAGCTATCATAATGGTCTTCCAAAGGCCCAGGTCTGACCATCCCTTTCTTTCATTCAGTAAACTCCATTGGCTCCCTATTACTTCCAATATCCACTATAAAACCTTCTGTTTGACTTGTAAAGTTATTCTTAACCTGCCTATCTCCTACCTTTCCAATCTTTTTACCCCTTTCTTCCCTTCCCATACTTTGCTGTCTAATGACTTTGACCTCCTTGATGTTCTTCCATACAACATTCTATCTCTTCATTCCCAACGTTTTCACCTTCTGTAAGAAACCTTTCCCAGGGGGTGGCTAGGTGGCACAGTGGGTAAAGCATGGGCCCTAGATTCAGGAGGATCTGAGTTCACATATGGCCTCAGACAATTGACACTTACTAGCTGTGTGACCCTGGGCAAGTCACTTAACCCTCATTGCCCCGACAAAAAAAAAGAAGCCTTTCCCAGGCCCTCTTAATGCTAGGGCATTTCCTCTGAAACTGCCTCTAGGTTATCCTGTCTGTGTCTTATTGTAGTTGTTTGCATGTTGTCTCCTCATTAGACTGTGAGCTCCTTGAAAGTAGGGACTGTCTTGCATTTCTTGGTATCCCCAGTGTTTAACACACTGCCTGGCACATAGTTCATGCTCAATAAATGCTTATTGACTTGTTTATTTCATAGGATCCTTGATTGAGAGCTGGAGGGATCCTTGTAGGAGACTACATGTCTTTAATTTTAAAGATGAGGAAGTGACATGATTTATTTAGGGTCACATAGGGAGTAGTGATCACAGACAGGACTCCTGCCCAGGTGCTTTGATTCCATGGCCAGTATACTTTTTTTGTTTTTTTGTTTTTTGGTGTGAGGCAGTTGGGGTTAAGTGACTTGCCCAGGGTCACACAGCTAGTAATTGTTAAGTGTCTGAGGCCAGATTTGAACTCAGGTACTCCTGAATCCAGGGCCAGTGCTTTATCCACTGTGCCACCTAGCTGCCCCAAGTATACTCTTTTGATTCTAGTAAATGGCCCCCTTCTAATCTGACCACACCTCATTTTCCTTTGCTGGATTATCATTAGTGTCTTAGCCTTTAAACTTAGGTGTCCCCTAATTCTCTGTCCTGGGTTGTTTACTCTTCTCTCTATATACTCCCTTCTTTGGTTGAGCTTATAAATTCCCCTTGGTTCAGTTATCAGTTGTTTTTCATATCTATATATTCAGCCCTAATTTCTCTGGAGCTCCAGTGCCACATCATCAACTGCTTGATTTATTTCTCCACCAGTTCAATGGCAACTTAACTCATCATTTCTCAGATGGAACTCATTATCTTCCCCCTTCTTAGACCCACACATCTTCCTCCAATTTCCCTCTTTCTCTAGAGGGCACCCCAGTTGGCAACTTCAGAGTCATCCTGGACTCTTTGTTCTCTCCTCTATATCTAATCATGTGTCAAGTTTTGCCTGTTCTACCTCTGTGGCATTTCTGATCATCATGTTCTCTTCATTCACACTCCCACTACCCTCTAGGTTACTATATTAGCTTCCCTAATTAGTCTCTCACTTTGCAATCTCTCCTTTCTCTAATCCATTCTCTGTAAAATTACCAAAATCATCTCTGTAAGGGAAAGGTCAGATTGTATGTTTCTTTTTGTCTTTATGATACAGTCAAACTCCAGCCTGGTTTTTACAAACCTTCACCATCTGTCTCCATCCTGTCTTTCCAGGGTTGATTCATCTTACTCCCCATCACCCACTCAGTTTTAGCCATATTAGAAATTGGCTGCTAGATCATGTTCCTCATATCTCTCCCCCTTGGTTCAATCTGTCTCCTTTTGGGGAATCTACTCTCTTCTCACCTCCACCTCTTAAAATCCCTAGCTTCCTTCAAGACTTAACTCATAAGTCTTCTGATCTACTTGACATCCCTCCAAGACATTAATCTTCTTTCCTTCTTCAAATGACCTTGTATTTACTTATCTGTGTATATAATTACATTCCTCCCTCCTACCTGCTCTGCCCAGAATGTAAGTTTATCAAGTTCAGAGACCATTTCTTTATTTTCATTTTCTATCCCTCATCACTTAGCATATTGCCTTGCACACAATAAGTGCATAATGATTTTTTATCCAGTTGAATAGAAAAGCTAATACAATATCACAAATCAAGTGTATTTAAAAAAAAAGAATTTTAAAAAGTGAAATGACCATTCTTTCTTTATTTTGACTGAAATGTGTATTTTTACTTGATTGGTTTGAAAGAAAGTTATTTTGAAAGATTTATGGGAGAATGTGCATTCTTTTCCTGAAATATAGGTAATGAAAAGAAATTTCTCTAATCATTTTATTGGAAGAATAAGGTCTATATCTAAAATAAACACATTATTTTTTTTGTTTTGTTTTGTTTTTTGCGGGGCAATGGGGATTAAGTGACTTGCTCAGGGTCACACAGCTAGTAAGTGTCAAGTGTATGAGACCGGATTTGAACTCAGGAACTCCTGAATCCAGGGCCGGTGCTTTATCCACTGCGCCACCTAGCCGCCCCTAAACACATTGTTTTTAAAGCTTGAGCTGGGAAAAGATAAACCAGTGATGTGAATGACCAACATAATTGCTTCAGTTACACAAACTTTTTACCAACAATAATGATAATAATGGCTAACATTTATAGTGCTCTTACTATGTGCTAGGTACTGTGCTAAGCACTTTGCAATTTTCTCATTTGGGCCTCACCACAATGCTGGGAAGTAGGTGCTATTATTATACCCATTTTACAGATGAGGAAACTGAGGTAAACAGAGGTTAAATTATTTGTCTAGTGTCATGCAGTTAGTACTGGATTTTAACTGAGGTCTTCTGACTCCAGGCCTGTACTTTATCCACTGTGCCACTTACCAGCCCTTTTAAAGGTTTTTAACCTTTACCAAAAAGGCAAATAGTTAAATAGCTACCTGGCTTTTTGGTGAGAAAAGCCACCTTTTCACTGGTGGTTTATGAATCTGTTTTAAGAACAAACCCCTTCTTCCCCAAGATGGTTTGCCTTGTGCTAAATCTAACTTTATTTTTCTTTTATAACCAGGAACCTCCTAATAGGAATGTAAAGATAGTAGTAGTAACTTTGATGTTTTTTGTAGTACCAGACAGGTTGGTTGTTGAAAAGAACTCAACTAGGAAACAGCTCTAAAGGCCTCCTCTACTCTATTTCTAGAGGAGGAAAAAAAAGGATTTAAAGTTTATGTAGCTCTTACTCCAGGAGAAGATATTACCAAGAGGTTTTTGTTTTTGGTTTTTTGGGTTTTTTTGGTGAGGCAGTTGGGGTTAAGTGACTTGCCCAGGGTCACACAGCTAGTAAGTGGTAAGTGTCTGAGGATGGATTTGAACTCAGGTACTCCTGACTCCAGGGCCGGTGCTCTTCCACTGCGCCACCTAGCTGCCCCCCAAGAGTTTTTAAAAGAATCTGATCCTTTGAATGAGGCAGGATGATATATATGAAAGCACTTGTCAGCAAGTGTTTGTTCCTAGTCAGCCATTAGCTTTGTGTCCCATAGAGGAGGTGTATGTGAAGTTTTTTGAAAGGAACTTTTAATTGCCCATGTTATTATCATTAATTGAGAAATCAGGTATTTTTATTTATTATACATTTTCAAGTAACCTTGCTGACACTGCTTTCTTAAGTTTTTGTCTTGTGATAACCATTTAATTATGCATCCTCAGTGGGAGCAAAAGCCATTTACCAAGACTCCAGGCAGATCTTCAAGTTCCATAGCTACAATAAAAAGAACAGAGGGTTCCTCCCTGGGAGGTAGAAGATAACTATAGGGGGCAGCTAAGTGGCACAGTAGATAAAGCACTGGTCCTGGATTCAGGAGGACATGAGTTCAAATCCAGCCTCAGACACTTGACACTTACTAGCTGTGTGACCCTGGGCAAGTCACTTAACCCTCATTGCCCCACCAAAAACAAATAAAAAAAAAAGAAGAAGAAGAAGATAACTATAATCCAAATGTGAATGAGACTTTTATGGAAGAGTCAGTCTTTTCAGCAAAACTTTGTTCATTAGTACTTGTGGCATACAAGTCCTCAAAATTCTATAAAATAGTTCCTGTTCTTTACTATAGTTTACAGATGAATAGAGTATATCTATAAAAACATTTGATTCAGTAATGCTGGTGTATACATTTTTTTTAACAAGTCAAAATACTACTTAGCCAGAAGATTAACTGATTTTACTTACTACCTTCCAGAGTCAGCTAACCTTACAATTTCATATTTGTTTTTTAAAGATGTGTACTGTGTCTAAACAAAATATATTCTTTCTTTTGCAGCTATACTAATTAAAATATTATTCGACTAATTTTGGAGGATAGTGGCAGGGGGTTAGAAATGCATGTTGTTTTCTCATCTATCTTCTCTTTTTTTTTTCTCTAGTGGGCAAGATATGGTGAGCATTCTGCAGTTGGTTCAGAACCTTATGCATGGAGATGAAGATGAAGAACCCCAGTGTTCCCGGTAATGGTTAACTAGTACATTGACTGTTTTCTTCTTAACCCCAGCAATTATTGGATTTGGGGTGTTCTAAAAATTATGTTATTTCATTTCTTACAATATGTCTTGAAAATCCTACTTTTTCTTTTCAAAGTGACATTTATATGGTTTAGTTGTAGTTTTTGTAAATAATTGAGACTTTTGATAATAAAAGCTAATTATTAAATTGGTAATTTTCATAATTTGATATCTTAGACTGATGAATTGGGCCACAACGCAGCTGATACATTAATTTTTACTAACTTCATGATTACTATTAATGGCCGCAGGTGAATTGACCGAGTGGCCATCCATCTATGGTCCATTTTTGTTTTTAATGAAGAGACACAATTTTCCTATGCTTTAGAAATTTTGGCAAATTATGATACACAGTTGTAACAGGAAATTCGTCTTGATCCACTGATTCATTTTTCTTTTTATTTATTTTCAAAGAATAATATTGTCAAACATTCCACAGTTTTAGTTAGACTAATATATTCCAGTTTTTAAATCAGATAAAACAAACAAACCCAAGAACAAATCTGTTCTGCAGTGCCATCTATTCAGTAGGCATTGTATGTAGTAGACAATAAATGTTCAATTAGTGAATAAAATGTTTAGTTGATTATAAACAATGTTATTTTAATAATAATGTGGTTGGGTAAAAAAACATACATACAAAATGCAATTGGACAACATCATCTTTCAGTATTCTTTAAATCTCTTTTTCATAATACATCCCAGATATCATTGTACACTGATTGGTTTTTGACTTTTCTGCTCTCTATTTCACGAGATGGATTTTACTTTTGATCTGGAAGCATTCACATGGAGAATTGTGTGGCAGAGTTGGGATCCTAATAAATGTGTTTCAATTCCATATTTCTTATTTAATAGACTCCAAAATGTTGGAGAACAAGGCCATATGGCTTTGTTGGGACACAGTCTGGCAGCATATATTTCAGTACTGGATAGAGAGAAGCTGCGAAAACTTACAACCAGAATACTTTCAGATACCACGTTATGGCTTTGCAGACTTTTCAGGTAAGGACATTAGGAAGTAATCATAGTAAGAAACCATGAGAGAGCATTTCCTCCTCTCTATTAAACTATCCTGCAAATTGGTGCATTTAAAAAGAAGAAATAATAATGATCAGAAATCCATGTTATTTATCAAAATCTTTTATTTTAGTTGAACTCTACTTAAATATGCCCACAGGTTTTACTTTACAAGTAAGCATAGAATGTATTATGGAATTAAAACTTGTTTTACTATGAGGTGATAATTTGTTTTACTGTGAAGTGATGATTTTGATAAGGAATTTACAGTTGTCATAGGAAAGCATCACATGGCCAGTTGGAACAGATTAATTTTATACTTTAATTTGTTATTTGTCCTGGAAAAATGTCACTTTGAATCATTATCAAACTTTTTTATATATGGAGAATTCCTTTTCATTTTAAATAGCACCTCTTACCTCTATTGGAAATATTGCTTCCTTCCTTGGGAAGGTTGAAGCTGACATAGAAAGCAACCAGTTCATTTGACAGTTTAGTATTTCTTGAGATGCCCTATTAGTGAAACTATTGGTTTGTCCAAAGGAAAGCTATGGGCTATTTATCTGGGCCTCTCCTTTTTATAGAATAAGGAGCAGGGGCATCACTTGCCTCATACTTTTATTTGTTTAAATAAGCAAGAATTTGTTATTGTAACTTTAAGGGGAAATTGTTGAACCAAAATAAAAGGTGATAAATATCTGGGATCATTTTCTTACAGGTATGAAAATGGCTCTGCCTATTACCATGAAGATGACCGTGAGGGCCTCTTAAAGGTCTGTAGGCTTGTTATTCATACACGCTATGAAGACTACACAGTGGAAGGATTCAATGTATTATATAATAGACAGCCAGTTATATATGTTAGTGCTGCGTGTAGGCCTGGCCTGGGCCAATTCCTTTGTAATCAGGTAAGATGGATTAAGATTGAAATTCTAGGTAGATGCAAATATTATTTTCTGTGCTGGAACTTGCTAAATTTGCAGACAAGTATGGGGTTATTCTGGTCCATTTGGGAGAGATTGGCTTCACAAAGAAAATTCACTTCAACAAACAAACCTCACAGAGTTGTTTTGTGGTAGATAAAGTGTGGGGGGAAATAGTAAACCTTAAAATGCTATGTAAATATTATTATTACTAATACTATTATTATCATGATGACCACTCATGCTACTTCTTTATGCCAGATACTAGGGTTTATATAAGCTGTGATCCTGTCTTCATAGAACTTAGTTTACTAAGGGAATCTGACAGAAACACAGACTATTAAGTGATAATTCATATTATAGTTAATATAATGCATGAAATTGCAAGCAAAGGGCAGTGTGAGGTCCAAGATGAGAAAAGGCCTTTCTAGATAGGGAGCTTAAGAAGGCTTCATAGAGTAGGTAGTATTTGAGTTAGGTTTTAAAGGATAGAAGAGGTTAGAAGTAAGACATTCCAGGCATAGGGAGTACTGGACAAAACTATGGAAAGTGTAAGTGTAAAATGAGTAGTCAAATTGGTTTGATCAGAGACTATGTGAAAGGGAAGTAGATGGAAAAAATATAGAAAAGAAGGATAGTACCAGATTATAGGAAACCTCGAATGCCAGGTTAAGTAATTTTGGACTTTATTTGACAGGTAGTTAGGTGGTATTGCAGGGTCTTGAACAGAGGAATGAGAAGACTAGATCATAAATAATATAAGTCTGGCATTGGTGTAGAGAATGGACTGGAAGGGAAGAGACTAGAGGAGGAAATACCTGTTTGAAAACCATTTATTGGGGCAGCTAGGTGGTGCAGTGGATAAAGCACCGGCCCTGGATTCAGGAGGACCTGAGTTCAAATCCGGCCTCAGACACTTCATACTTACTAGCTGTGTGACCCTGGGCAAGTCACTTAACCCCCATTGCCCAGGAAAAAAAAAAAGGTATAGGAAGAGGAGCTGGATTGGGAATAGTCAGGAGAAGATGAAGGGTGAAGGAGAGCCACTGAACTTAGCCAATGAAGTTGTTGGTGATATTTTTTTTGCGGGGGGGGGGGGGGCAGGGGCGGTGTGAGGCAATTGGGGTTAAGTGACTTGCCCAGGGTCACAGAGCTAGTAAGTGTTAAGTCTCTGAGGCCGGATTTGAACTCAGGTCCTCCTCCTGAATCCAGGGCCGGTGCTCTATCCACTGCACCACCTAGCTGCCCCCGTTGGTGACATTTTATAGATAGACTGCTTTCTTTTTTCTTTTCTTTTAAACACAAGTTTATTGATGCCTTTTGTTTTTATATCACAATCCTTTCTGGATATAGATCCCCATTCCAAGTTCCAGTGTTGACCATGTCTATTGTTTTCCTTGCTGTTTATGTAGCATATTTTACTAAGAAGTTTTACTTTGGAGGGAAGGAGAAAGAAAATGGATTAAGGCAGAAGGGTCAAGGGAAAACTATTCTTTTGGGATTACAAAAGACTGTCTTTGTAAGCAAATGGGGATGAGCCATCAGAGAATGATGGAGTAAAAATTTATGATTGAGAAGGGATGGAAGGTGGAGCAGCCAGGTTCTGAAAGATCCAGGAGGAGGTAGAATCAAGGGCATCAGTAGAAGGATTAACTTTACCACAGAGCAAGCATACATCTTCCTCTGAGACATGAGGAAAGGAGGAGTGAATGATGACGACAATGAAAAGTCATGAGCAGTGGAGAGGAGTGTTTATGGCTCTTCATGAGTACAGGATTTTCGAATGGGAATTGTGACTTCTCAGAGCTCTAATCACT
The DNA here is from genome assembly GCF_019393635.1 of Dromiciops gliroides. NCBI lineage: Eukaryota > Metazoa > Chordata > Mammalia > Microbiotheria > Microbiotheriidae > Dromiciops > Dromiciops gliroides. The sequence continues at coordinate 582,801,771 of NC_057861.1, forward strand.
CTGTACTCTCGTATTTGATGTCTCTTGAGGAAGCAAGTAATACCATGGACATTTCTCATTCAAAATTGCTTAAATAAAAGTTTTATCCCTGCAGCTTGGCTTACCTTTATCCTGCTTGTGTCGTGTACCCTGTAATACTATGTTTGGATCCCAACATCAGATGGTAAGTTTAAATAGTCCTTAGTTCGTTTTGAAGAATAGTAATGAATCTTGTTTTGGAATTGTTATTCTACATGATAGTTTTGTCATTAGGTTTTCATGCTATTTGGACTTGTTAATTATAATTTCTTTATTATATTAATTTGAAAAGCTCAGCTTCCTTTTCTGCATGTGTATGTTCATGAATGTGACATGAATTAGTTGAAGAGCATATGATTCCTAAGGAATCCTGATTTTTTCTTTTTAACATTAAGATTCCTACTTTACTGGAATATGGGAGAACAAATTTGTATGGGCATTTCCTTCAGAAAGTATGTGCTGCTTAAAAAAAAAAGGTTGTCAATTTTGAAAGGCTTATGAACTTATCTAAACTGAATGGCTAACACTGTTTGAAGGAACCAATGATGACATAATGCTACCCACCTCCTAACACTAAGATGATGCATGCAGGGTATAGAATTGAGACATGGTCATTTGTGGAATTTATTTTGCTTAACTATTCATATTTGTTACAATGGTTTTGTTTTTCTTTTTTTTTCCATGGGTGGAGGGTAAGAGGAGATGGGACAAAGATAAATACTTGAAATAAATTTTAATAAAGTGATCAATGATCCAGGCATGATGACTTTTAAAATTAAAGTTCTTAGAAACATATTCTCCTGTTTCTTGGAAGTAGATTTAAAATTCTGTAGACATTAGCCAAGAACTTGTTAGAACAGACTTTTTAAAGGTAATTTTACCCTTCGTCTGACTTGCATCAATGGGTAGTCTCAGAGAAATTCTCCTGAGTATACTTATTCCCTTGTAGCTGTCTTTTCTATTTACCTAGCATCTAGTATTTCTCCATTATTCAGTGTCTTCCAAAAACAAAAACTTATTTCTATGTTAATGCTCTGATTTCCAAAAAAATAGGGCATTCTCATGGAGGAAGCATTAAGAAAGCTTTCTGTTCAGTTTCAAATCTCCAGTTCTACAGCTTTTCTCTTCCTTGCCTCACTTTTGGCTTTTATTTTTTGGTGACAGGATGTTGCTTTATTGGATAGATTGATCAAAGATGACATGGAGAGTGAAAAACTGCCCCTCTTGCTTGTTGCAAATGCTGGTAGGTATTTTGAACTCAGAGGCTTCCACTTTGGATATGTGAATAAATAAATGTTGCAGATTTTCATATATTGAATAATAATAATAGCTAGTATTTATATAGTGTTTTAAGGTTTGCAAAACAATTTTAAAATATTATTTCATTTTACCTTCACAATGACCCTGAGACACAGATGCTATTATTATTCCCATTTAGAAACAAGGAAAAACTGAGGCAGATAGAGGTTAAGTGACTTGCCCAGGGCCACACAGCAAGTGAGTGCCTGTGGTTGGATTTGAATTCAGGTCTTCCTGATTCCAGATCTAATGCTTTATCGGGGGCAGCTAGGTAGCGCAGTAGATAAAGCACAGGACCTAGATTCAGGAGGACCTGAGTTCAAATGCAGCCTCAGATACTTGACACTTACTAGCTGTGTGACCCTGGGCAAGTCACTTAACCCTCATTGCCCCACCCCCCAAAACCCAACATATCTAATGTTCTATCCACTATATGACCTAGCTGCCTTGAAAAACATGATGTACTAAGTGTTTATGATGAGTCCACATTAGAATTTCAATGAGAAAAACAATGTTTAGGTTAGAATATTGTGACCACTTTGGTCACATTTGTTAAAGCATTTGGGGAATAGCATAAATTCTCCTAAATTTGGACTCCAAATTTAGAGAGATTCACAGAAAAAGAAGTAGTCTATTCTCACAAGGATTTAGACTTCTGTTAGAAATGTGTGCAAATTAGAATATAGTCAGAGTACTTCTAAAGTTCAGAGGAGGAAGAGATTACTTGCATATGGGGATATCAATACAGGCTTTATGGAGGAGTGGTATTTGCAGTTTGACATTGAAGGATAGTTATTCAGCAAGCAGAAGTTGATTTGATGAAGACAGGGAATCTATTCCACATACAGCCAATTCTTACTCAATCTAAGTGGAATATTTTATAGCCTCCTACCCTGGCCCTTTGTGTCTGCTGAAAGGTTTCAGTGCCTAGGGCTCCCTTGGTTTCAGTTCCTGGAGCATGTGGGGCTGCACTAAGTCATCTTCCCTCTCCTTGGGAGTCAGATCTCGTGCTGGGATCCTGCCTCTCAAACCGAGCCTCTCCTCTCCCTCCCCCCAGTCAGAGTTGAATTTGTAGAGTGTGTATGTAATGCCAGAATTGTTTGTATAAGGAAATTTAAGGAAAGGCATAAAGGTGAGGTGTATTTGAGAACCCACAGTCTATTGGGGCTGGAACATAAAGGAATAGAGTGTGAGAAAGGCTACAGTAACATATTAGAGCCCAATTTTGGAGAGTCTTGAGTGCCAAGCTAAGATATTTAGACTTTATACTAGTCTAGTAAATATAAGCTCTTTGAGGACAAGTACTGATTCATTTTTGTCTTTGTATCCCTGGTGCTAATCAAACAGTGCCTTGCATATAATAGGTGCTTAATTAATGTTTAAGTCCAGATGGCACAGGAGAGCCACTAACCATTTAAACAAGGAAGTAGCATAATCAGCTATGCATTAGGAAGATTAACCTGAAGTAGTGTATAGTAGGATAGATTGGCAGGATAGGGGTAATGGACAGGAAGCTAATTACAGTAAGATCATTAGAATTTTAGGATCATAAATTTAGAGATTATCTAGTTCACACCTTCATCTTGCAGATGAGGAAACTGAGGCCCAGAGAAGAGCCTGTGTGGCCCCAGGCTTAGTGGATAGTCATAGGAAGGTCCTCTGACCCGAAAACCACTGCTCTTTCTCTTTCATCATGAGAACATGAAATAGGGTGGTAGAGGCATACATTTATTTTTTTGTTTGTTTTTTGTTTTGTTTTTTAGTGAGGCAATTGGGGTTAAGTGACTTGTCCAGGGTCACACAGCTAGTAAGTGTTAAGTGTCTGAGGCCGGATTTGAACTCAGGTACTCCTGACTTCAGGGCCGGTGCTCTATCCACTGCGCCACCTAGCTGCCCCCAGAGGCATACATTTAAAGGAAGTAACCGATTGAAGAGAGATTGTGGAAATAGAGAAGAGAGGACTAGTGAATGATTGGCTATGAAGGGAGAAGGAGTCAGTATAATTCTATATTGAGCCTAAATGATGGGGAAATGGTGGTCTGATGAATAGAATAAGGAAGGTTAGAGAGGAGACATATCTTTTTGGGAGAAAGATCATGTGCTTGGTTTTGACTTAAGACATTCAGATAGAGACATTCAATAGACATTTGGAAATATGGTCCTGTAGCTCAGGATAGTAGTACATAGATAATAATAGAAATCATATTTCAAAAATCTTCTCCATTGATTTTGGCTATCTTCTCTATATTCTCTTCATTGATGATCTCAGCTGCTCCCATAGCCTCATAAGTCTTAATTCTGATCCTGGATGGAAGAGATAGTATTGCTGTAGGGGTGGGTGACATAATCGTAGGAGACTGTAGAGAAGAGAGCCAAGGACAGTGGAGGTTTTTGTATTACTTGTGAAGAAACAGATTGATAAATATGGAAGAAAAATTATAGAGTGAATGTTTAAAATATCTAAGAGAACAAGTTTGTTTAGACAAACCATTGTAATGCTAATTAAAAATGTTTTTTTTTTATTCCAGTAGATCTCTTAAGAACTTTAATTAGATAATTCTCTTAACCTAATTCTAGTTACTATTTAACAATAACCAGTATTTATATGCCATTAAAAAATATACTATGGGGGCAGCTAGGTGGCCCAGTGAATAAAGCACAGGTCCTGGATTCAGGAGGACCTGAGTTCATATCTGGCTTCAAATAACTTGACACTTACTAGCTTTGGGACCCTGGGCAAGTCACTTAACCCCCATTGCTCTGCAAAAAAACCCAACAAAAAACCAAAAAAATATACTATGCACTTTGCATACATTTTCTCATTTGATTCTCACAACAGCCCTATGAGGAAGGTACAACACATGTCATTCCCATTTTGCTGATAGGGAAACTAAGGGTTCAGATAAGTTAAATGATTTGCCCATAGTCATACACTAGAAGAGTCAGAAACCAAGGTTTTATTGACTCCAAGTCCAACAGTTGATTCACTAGAAAGCTTGCATTTCTTTTAAAATGTTCTAGAATTCAGACTTTACACAATTGCATAAGAACTGCCCTTTCCCCCCAATAAGTACTAATGGTAGCTTTTACATAATGTTATAGTAGACTTGAAAGTCTCATGATTTCTTCTGTTGTGTAAACATAACTTCAATTAGTGAAGTATTAGTCTTAGCATACGTAAAATAGATGCTTTGCATAATTTGAAATATATTAACTATTTTGTGTTAAATTTGGGCTAGCATCCTTAATTATTATTGAAGCAATTTGAAGAAATAAGTGGATGGAATTGGTTATTAGCAGGTAGTTGTTATTCCTGGTCATTATTTATTAAAGAGTCAGAATCTTAACAATGTCTTCTTTATTTCACTGTAGGTACCCCAGGAGCAGGGCACACAGACAAGCTGGGACGTTTGAAAGAACTTTGTGAGCAGCATAACATGTGGCTCCATGTGGAAGGGTAAGTAGAATAAACTTATTCAAGCCTAGCTTAATTATTTATTAAAATTCATTTTCAAGATTTTGTCTAAAGTATGGGCATGGCAGTGTGGTGAACCTTTGGACACCTCAAAATAATGTTTTTATATGCATTAAATAAAATATGTGGGATCATAAAGGAAACTGTTTTTTGTTGAAATATAAGTATCAAAATATTAAAAAACAAGACAATAAAGAATCCATGGTCTCAAACTTATAAACCAAGCCCCATCTTCTGTTGCTTGTACAGTTAAAAGAAATAAGCTTTGACAACATTATTTAAGCCAGACAACTATACATTTGTACTTTAACTAATAATATAATTAGTTGTTGAATTTCTGTTTTCTTTTCCAGAGTGAATTTAGCAACTTTGGCATTAGGCTACATCTCTTCTTCAGTACTGGTATGTTGTTATTTTATTAGACGATGAAAGAACAAAAGTCGGCCCCCGTAAACAGAGTTTTCCCGTCCCTTTAATAATTTGCCACAGACTGCCTCTTGGCCTTTTGTAATGGAGAGATTTAAAAATTTTAACCTCCAACTGTGAAAAAATAGGAATGAATTCTTCTCTTCTTGGTAGGCTGCAACCAAATGTGACAGTATGACCCTGACCCTAGGCCCATGGTTGGGCTTGCCGGCTGTTCCTGCAGTGACGCTCTACAGGCATGAAGATCCATCTTTGGTAAGCTTACTCACATAGTCAGTTTTTAAAATACTATTTAGGTGCTAAGAACTTTAAAAAATTAAAATCAAGAGAATTCCTGTGTTTATTGTTTGTTTAGAAACAAGAACTTGTAAAGCAAGTGTCATTTAGGTACTCTTCTAACCCTTAATTTTGTATTTTACTGATAATGGGTTGATTATTGTTATCGATTCTCACTAAGGGGTTGATTTTTTTTTTCCCCTGTAGTCACTGGTTGCAGGGCTTACATCAAGTCAGCCAGTGGAGAAACTTCGTGCCTTACCACTGTGGTTATCTTTGCAGTACTTGGGACTTGATGGGATTGTGGAAAGAATCAAACATGCCTCTCAGTTGGTGAGTACATGTTATTAGGGTTAATTAAGTGTCCCAGTTCTCAAACTTAATAATAGCTTCTCATATTTATGGTATACTTTAGCTTTTATAAAGTACAGTCTTCCAAACATGTCTGTGAAGTAGAGAGTTGAAGATATTATTGTCTCTGTTTTCCAAGTGGAAAGTGAGAATTAGAGAGGTGATCACATGTCTAGGAAGTATGGAATTTGGGAATTAAACCCTGCTTCTCTTACTTCTAAATCCAGGGCTCTTTTCACTATGCCATGATACTTGCAGTGAGAACAGTGTATTTCATTCAGATATCTTCCATTCAGTAACTTAATTTGTATATGGATTTACAATATAACCATCAAGAAGACAGATTCCCATTGGGAACACATGAACATTTTTACTAGCTGTGTGACCCTGGGCAAGTCATTTCACCTTGCTTGCCTCAGTTTCCTTATCAGCAAAACGAGCTGGAAAAGAAAATGGCAAATTACTCCAGTATCTTTGCCAAGAAAACCCCAAACGGGGTCACAAAGAGTCAAACACTACTGAAATGACTGAATAAAAACAACAGTCCTGGTGACAGCCTTTTCAATGTGACCTAGGGATGGCTTTACTTACTTAGTTCTCCATCTCCTCCACCCTTTCCTCATGGAAGTGGAGTACTTGTGATGGTGAGATCTAGGGTGTGATCAGGCCTTTGTGTGGCTGACGTGGTGTGCGCGTTTTTGAGATGAGAAACTCAGAGAAGAGGACCTCTGAGGGAGCATCAACACAAATGTTGAAGTCCCTTAGAATAAGGATAGAAATTATGGAAAAGATCATTGAGCCAGGTGCTGAACTCCTGTATAGGGAAAGTGACCTGGGGGCCAATAGACCAAATAGACTGTAATCTGAGTTGAGTGGTCAATTTTGGTTAAATGAACTTCAAAAGAGAAGAGGTTGCTGAGTGATGGCAACAAAAGGAATGTCTGGAAGTTGTAGTTGGGAGCAATTCTACAATTTAGCCAGACCCCAACAGATGGGCATCTATTTATTTCCAATTCTTAGCTAATACAGAAAAATATTACTATGAATATTTTAGTATTTGTGAGACCTTTCTGTTCTAAATGTCCTTGGGAGGATACACCAACAGTGGGATCTCTGGGACAAAGGGAATGAACATTTTTAGTGTGGGCCTTACATTTTAGGAAGGACAATCTGGAGCACACTGAGAGGAGAATGACTAGGATGGCAAGGAGGTTTGAAACCATGGCTTATGATGATTGGTATTTAAGGACCTAGACGTATTTGATGTGAAGATTAGGCTAAGGACTGTAATGTTGTCTCCTGGTAATTGATGCCTTTTCACGTGAAAGAGGAAGTATATTTGTTTTGGTGGGCTCAAAGGACAGAGGAGTAGGGGATAGAAATTAAGAGGGAGATTTCAGTGGAAGGTAAGTTTGACCACAATTAGTGTAGATCAGGAATGCTGTTTTGGGAGATAGTGAGGTATCCATTTCAGGTACTTTTTGAGCAGAGGTTGCACAGCCACTGGAGGTCTTAGAGAATTTATTCCAGTTCAAGTAGAGGTTGAACTTTATGTTTTGTGGCTTCTTCCAACACTGGAGTTCTGTGATTCCATAAGAAATATCTTCAGTTGTACAGTGGGAAGACAAAACAAAAATAAAATAGTAATTTATATCATTAAAAATTATTTATTTGATCATTATTAATAATTGATTTTAATTGCAGGAGGTACTCTGAAGAAAATTCTTATACTTTTTTCCATAGCTTAAAATTTCCTAGGAAAAAACTTGAGTACTTAAGTCCTGAAATAAGCATTTTTCTTATTTTCCCCAGGGGAATGGCTTTTATGTGGAACATTATTTGGTAGTTTACAATAGATTATTCAGGATGTCGTCATCAGAACTGATGAGTATGAAAAACTACATCTCTCAGTGTTTTTCATATTGTGGCAGTTGTCCTTTGTTTTATAATGTGATAGTTTCTTCATACATTAGAGAAATAACTGTTAGACTTAACATTGGTTTAATTTTTTTTAAACCCAGTACTTAAAATTTTTTTCTAATAGCATATCAAAGTAAAACAGTTATAAATTTGAAGACCTTTTCAAGGAGATCATTTACAAAGGTTGATTAGCATGTTGCCATAGTAGCTTAGTGTATGTGGGGAACGTACAGGCATTCAGTAGGGAGCTTTTTAAATTCCCGTTGGAATTGAGGAAATAATAAAATGATGATGATTACATTAGCCACCAAGCCCCTAAGGTCACCACAGTTTAGCACATCCTTGAAAGCAAAAGCTGAGACAGAATCTAAAATATTTATGAGATCTTGAATAAAGCCCTAATTGCTAATTTAGTAAGATGTTAAATGCGGACACATTAAATCTGTACACAGTGAATGCTCAATAAATGTTTGTTGAGTGAATGTAGTTAAAGAAACTTAAGGCTTAGGGGGCAGGTAGGTGGTGCAGTGGATAAAGCACCAGCCCTGGATTCAGGAGGACCTGAGTTCAAATCTGGCCTCAGACACTTGACACTTACTAGCTGTGTGACCCTGGGCAAGTCACTTAACCCCCATTGCCCCACAAATATAAAAACAAAAATAAACAAAAGAAACTTTAGGCTTAAACTAAACTGGGTATATAGATACCAAGTTTCTTAAAGCTATTTATAAATGAATATGAGAAAATTAAATCCTTTAGAAGGCAGTTTGCCCCAGTAGGTAAATGGGTAAAGGTTATGAACAAGTAATTTTCAGAAGAAAAAATCCAAGCTGTCAGCAAACATAGGAAAAGTGTCCCAGATCACTGATAGAGAATTACAAATGAAAATGAGATGGAAATCTCACATCTGTCATTATCAAAGATAACCAAAAAAGGGAAAATCACAATTGTTGGAGAGGCTGTGGGGAAAACAGCCACACTAATGAACTAACTACTGATGGAGTTGTCAGTTGGTCTCGCCTTTCTGTTGCAGTGTCAGTCAATCGAGTCAGCAGTCAAGAAAACAATATATACGATGAATATAACAATGTAAATGGAAACAACTACATAGCAAAAAATCAAAAGCAAATGTAACCAAATTAGAAAGATCAATTAGAAAGAGAGATAGGAGAAACTCTTAGTCCATCACCTTATGGAGGTGGGGAGGTCCACAGGTGTGGACAAAACATTGCACATGTTTTCAAACTTTTTCAGTGCATTGATCAATTGTGCTGAGTTTTTATTTCCTTTCTAAAAAAATACTGTTTGCCGGGCAGCTAGGTGACACAGTGGATAGAGCACTGGCCCTGGATTCAAGAGGACCTGAGTTCAAATCCGGCCTCAGACACTTAACACTTACTAGCTGTGTGACCCTGAGCAAGTTATTTAACCCCAACTGCCTCACCAAAAAAAAATACTGTTTGCCAAATGGGATGGATGGCTTTCTGGGAGGAGGAGGAGGTGGAGGAAGAGGAGGAGGGATACTTGGGAAAAGTATTGGGACATAAGAAATGGAAAATACCAATTAAAATTTTATTTAAATAAAAGAAAATCAGGTTCTATATGATTAAGTTCCACAATTCATGAATGGCTTTATTCATATATGTGTGTGTATATGTGTGTGTATGTATATATATATATATATATATGAATCTATTTATATGTACATATACAATACATATACACACATATATTCAAAACAAACATAAAAGGCAGCATAGTGGAATGGCGAAAGCACTAGACTTAGAATCAGGAGACCCAAGCCAAGAGTTGCTGGTGCCCTTACCTGAAGTGATGAGGCCTGGGTTCATTCAGATCATGGGTGGATCTAGTTATGTGTCTATTGGCAAAGCTTTCAACCCATCTGAGCCCTAAGCTCCTCATCTATAAACTAAAGGTGATCATTGAATGACTTCTTTTCAGAGAGTTGTAAAAGAAAGTTCTGACTGCCTAAATGTATTCACTGCACTGCCAGGTACTTACTGTAGGGACATGCAGACACATAGAAGACAATCTAGTTGAAGAGATGAAATTTACACATGAGACATTTAAATAATAATAAAATGTCAAGAAAAATGGTTAAAATTCTGTAAGATTCAAAATAGCAAGTATGGGGGGTGGATGATTTGGGGAAGGTGCCAAAAGTCAGGGGGGCGGAGAATGACAAAAATATACTCATAGGTTCTTTTCTGAAAACAGAATTTTAGCTCAAAATTTTCTTTAATTTTGTTTTTTCAATAAGCCAGGCAGACATGTGTCGAGCACTTATTGTGTACAAGACAGGCATGCTGATTATGATTGTTACCAGACGGTTAGTGCATGTAGATACTGGTGTACTAGAAAGACCATTGAACTGGAAATTGGGAGAGCCAGGTTCTGGTCCCAGTTACTAACTTGCTGTGTAACTTTGGACACGCTTTCTCTCTCAAAGTCAGTTTCCTTATCAGTAAAATGATAGGGGTTGAATTACATGATCTCTTCTAATTCTCTTGCTCTGTAACTTTACAACTCCTCTTTTTTTTTAAATCATAAAAGTATTTTATTATTTTCCAGTTACATGTAAAGATAGTTTGCAACATTTGTTTTCATAGGATTTTTAGTTCCAAATTTTCTCCCACCCTCCCCACTCCCCAAGACAGAAAGCAATCTGATATAGGGTATATATATGTACAATCACATTAAATATATTTCTGCATTACTCATGTTGTGAAAGAAGAATCAGAACAAAAGGGAAAAACTTCAAAAAACAAAAACAAAAGTAGAAACATGGTTGAATCTGCATTCAGAATCCACAGTTCTTTTTTCTGGATGTGGAGAACATTTTCCATCATGAGTCCTTTGGAGTTGTCTTGGATCATTGTATTGCTGAAAAGAGTTAAATCTATCACAGTTGATCATCATGCAGTGTTTCTGTTACTATACACAATGTTCTCCTGGTTCTGCTCACTTCACTCAGCATCAGTCCACTTAAGTCTTTCCAGGTTTTTCCTGAAATCTGCCTGCTCATCATTTCTTACATCACAATAGTATTCCATTACATTCATATACCACAACTTGTTCAGCTATTCCCCAATTGATGGGCATTCCCTTGATTTCCAGTGCTTTGCCACCACAAAGAGAGCTGCTATGAATATTTTTGTACATGTGGGTCCTTTTCCTTTTTTTTTTTAAATAAAAGGATTTTATTATTTTCCAGTTACATGTAGAGATAGCTTTCAGCATTTGTTTACATAAGATTTCCAATTTCAAAATTTTCTCCCTCCCTCCCCTCCTCCCCCTCCCCCAAACAGCAGACAGTCCGATATAGGATACACACACACACACACACACACACACGCACGCACGCACGCATACATACATACATACATACATAACAACATTAAACATATTTCTGCATCAGTCATGCTATAAGAAAAGAATCAGAGCAATAAGGAGAAACCTCAAAATAGAAAAACAACAGCACCAAAAAGAAAAGAAATAGTATGGTTCAATCAGCATCCATATTCCATAGTTTTTTTTTTTTTTTTTTTTTTTTGCTTCTGGATTTGGAAAGCCTTTCCCATCATGAGTCCCCTGGAACTCTCTTGTACCATTGTATTGGTGAGAAGAATCCATCACAGCTGATCAACACACAATGTTGATGATACTGTGTATAATGTTCTTCTGGTTCTCATCTCACTCATCATCAGTTCATGCAAGTCCTTCCAGGTTTCTCTGAACTTCAGCTCATTGTTTCTTACAGCACAATAGAATTCCATTAAATTCATATACCACAACTTGTTCAGCCATTCCCCAGCTGATGGGCAACCCCTCAATTTCCAATTCCTTGCCACCACAAAAAGAGCAGCTGTAGATATTTTTGAACATGTGGGTTCTTTTCCCTTTTCTATGATCTCCTTGGGGAAAAGACCCAAGAGTGGTATTGCTGGGTCAAAGGGTATGCACAGCTTTATAGCCCTTTGGGCATAATTCCAAATTGCTCTCCAGAATTGTTGGATCAGTTCACAGCTCCACTAACAATGCATTAGTGTTCCAGTTTTTCCACAGCTTCTCCAACATTTATTATTTTCCTTTTTTGTCATATTAGCCAATCTGATGGGTGTGAGGTGGGTGGTACCTCAGAGTTGTTTTAATTTGCATTTCTCTAATCAGTAGTGATTTAGAGCATTTTTTCATATGGAAATAGATAGCTTTGATTTCTTCATCTGAAAATTGCCTTAAAATTCCTCTTTAAAGAATCCCTTGAGGGGTGGCTAGGTGGTCCAGTGGATAAAGCACTGGCCCTGTATTCAGGAGGACCTGAGTTCAAATTCGGCCTCAGACACTTGACACTTACTAGCTGTGTGATCCTGGGCAAGTCACTTAACCCCAATTGCCTCACCAAAAAAAAAAAAAAAAAAGAATCCCTTGAAATGGGTTGCTTTGAGAGAGAGTGGGCTTCCCTTAATTAGAGGTCTTCAAGGGGAACTGGATACTTGTTAGGCATGTTACAGTGAAGATTCCTTTCACTGTAGGTTGGGTTGGATGTACTAAGCTCCCTTCCAGCTCTCAAATTCTGAGTATATTTATTTGTATCCAAAGGTACTTTATGCTATAGAATAAGAATTGCCTTTGGAGAAATGATGGAAAAAATTAGCCATTAATACTTTAAAAAAGTTAACTGCATTGAGCAAGTACTTTTCGGTGGTGGGCCTTGTCACTTGTACATTTTGAATGAGCCTATCCTACCACTTACCAGTAGCCTTTTGGAAATCCTGCCCATCTTTGAAGGTGTTCAGTTGTCACCTTCTCCATCAAGACTTACCTGATGATCATCAGCAAAAATGATATCTATGGGGCTTTCTTTAGAACTCTTTTATATGCTATTTCTTTGTGTGCATACCACTTGTCTCTCTTATTAGATAAAGAAAATATCTTTACCTTTATATTCCATCATGCCTTGCATATTTTAGTAAATCACTGTTGAATGAATGAGTTATTGAGTGAATTTGCAGTGTTAGATATCATTCTAGCATGAGTGAAATTAGGATGGATGGATGGACATTCCACCTCTGAGACTGCCATATTTACAAATTACCAAGTATTGGGTGACTTTTTTAGATTCAAAGTCCTGTTTTACTTTGGCTACATAGATAGCACATAAACAAATGCCTCTAGTTGGAGATCTGGATGAGTTCATCTGTTTGTAATAGACTTTTATGAAAAATTACTTATGTTATTTCAAGTTGATGAATTCATACAATTTTCTTTGTTTGCAGAGTCAAAGGTTGCTGGAAAGCTTGAAGAAACTGGACTTCATCAAAACTTCGGTATCAAATAAAATACTTCCACTCTTTGTATGACACAAAGTCTATAAAGTATATTAAACTTCAATAACATTGGGTACTTTTTATCCCTATTTTCATGCATTTTGAAGAAACTGCACTAATACTCAGAAATACCATTGCATGCATGTAATTTATGACAACCAGGCAGTTATATTGAAGTGTAGAAGTTCTAACTGTACAGAGTTAGGTGTTATTTTAAAGATCCTATTATGGTTTAATTCTGCTTAAAGTTATGGTTTAATAGTTTTTAAAATAAAATTCAGCCACATAAATAATTTATAAATTGTGTACCTATGGTTTAGAAAACATACTTTAAAAAATATAAAAGTAGAGCACTGGCCCTGGAGTCAGGAGTACCTGAGTTCAAATCCGGCCTCAAACACTTAACACTTACTAGCTGTGTGACCCTGGGCAAGTCACTTAACCCCAATTGCCTCACTAAAAAAAAAAAATAATAAATATATATATAAATGAAAAGCAATTTTTTCTATCAGAATTCTTTTCAAAGTCTCTTAACCTCTAGATCTTATTTCCTTCTCTCAGTGTTTCCTTCTCCATTAGTGTTAGGAAGGGGGCAGCTAGGTGGCACAGTGCGTAGAGCACCAGCCCTGGATTCAGGAGGACCTGAGTTCAAATCCTGCCTCAGACAACTTGATGCTTTCCAGCAGTGTGACCCTGGGCAAGTCACTTAACCCCACTTGCCCTGCAAAAAAAACCAAAAAACCAAAACATTAGTATTAGGAAGATAAAAGTGAGTACTTAGTTCCCGTGGTAGCTTTTGCTTTTTTTTTTTTCTTAGTGAGGCAATTGGGGTTAAGTGACTTGCCCAGGGTCACACAGCTAGTAAGTGTTAAGTGTCTGAGGCCGAATTTGAATTCAGGTACTCCTGAATCCAGGGCCGGTGCTCTATCCACTGCGCCACCTAGCTGCCCCTGTGGTAGCTTTTTAAAGTAGCAAAAGCTACTCTACAGGTGGTTTTGTAAGTGGCTTTGTCCTCTTTTGACCTGTTTTGTTTTTAGATCTTTTCCCCCTTATTTTAGTTTTTTAAAATTATTTTTTGAGTTTAATTCTGTAAATGAGGGCACTTCATTCCAGTTTTTAGTTCATACTAACAATTCAAGTCCTAGTAAGTAATCGCAGGATATAATAGGGACCTTCCCCCAACTACCCTCTGAAATAGGATCATGGAGCTAGCTGAGTGGGAAGGAGCTTGAATATCTCTTTCCACCTCTCCCACAAAACTCATGTACTTTTCCCTGTCCAACCCAGAAAGCCTTTCAAAAGAGAGTTCCAAAGAGACTCTTCCCCTATCAGTCCCACCAGACAGGTGGGTGGCTTCATAGGCTGTTTCCTGTCCCTTATGTTGAGATCTGCAGGGGCCAATTCCAAGCTGCTTTCCATCACTTTTGTCCCCATGCAGCCTTTCTGAAATGCTTCCAGCACTTCAGCACCTTCATTTTTACAACTCCCTTTGTTTTACAGGGCTATTGTTCCCCCATTTCAGTATCATAAGGTATAGGAACTAATTACTTGTGATGAGTGCTCATGGACTTAAATAGCTCATGATTTATAAGATGAGTTGTTTCTATGTTGTCTTAATGTAACTAAAAATTTCCATGTGTTTGCAATTTTAATCTCTTAATAATCTAATTAGCTGGTCCACATCAAAATGCTAATATGGTACATTTTCATGTTTTGGTTTTAGAAAATGTGTAGGTTAGACTTCAGACACATATAGCAGTTTTGTTCTCAGTACTATCATTAAAAGGCACTTCCTTTTGGAAGGGGAATTTGTAGAAGAAAAGAAGAGGACTCATTTAATTCCAGAAGAGCCTTCTTTCATGTAAACATGCTTTTCAAAGAAGCTTAAATCAGGCATGCCTGGGTCTGCATAAATTCTGAAATCCTAAGATCACAGTTTTCCTTGCGCATCGCCTTCTTTTTGTTTTCCATGTCCTTTGTGGCCTTCTGCTTGCCCCTTTGCTTTAGAATTGTCTTGAATTATATGGCCAAATATCTGCTTTTTATTTTGTCTTTTTGAAATTTCCTGGTTTTCATTGTAATAGAGTAAACATTAAATTAATATTTGAGATTGAGATTAAGCAGATTGTGAAGATTAGGAATATGTGAAAAATGTCCATTTTAAAGTAAATCTTAAGAATATGGCAAAACTTCACTTAACCATCATTGCCCTGCCCCCCCCCAAAAAAAGAATATAGCAAAAACACTACTTTTGTTTTCTGTTCATTAGATAATAGGTAAATCAAACTTAGGACCTTTTGTTTCTCTATAAACAAAATGGCTGCTTCTTCAGTCTGTTGTGTAAACACAGTGTTTCAGTCTTTGCTTATGTGTAGTTTTAATATATTGCTTGATAATGTCACATTTGGTTTTTAAGGTGGAAGATGAACTTACCTCTCCAGTGGTAGTATTCAAATTTTCCAAGGAAATTCCAAGTTTGGGTGAGTAGGTTAGAGAGTAAATTAGTGTGAGCTACTTTGGATAACCTAAGTATGTAAACTAACTCATTTAAATCTTTAGTCATAATTTATGTGAGAATCCTGTTATAATAGTCTTTATGATAACTGTCCCAACCACCCTAAGTGCTCTGCAGTTCTTCATTGATCCAGCTATAGTAATTTACCTAGAGTGCTGCTGGGAATCAGCAGATACCCAGTCAATACTAGTCATTTGGTGGATTTTAACTCTGATAACACTATACTGTAAGACTTCTCTCTCTCTTTTTTTTTTTTTTTTTTGAGTGAGGCAGTTGGGGTTAAGTGACTTGCCCAGGGTCACACAGCTAGTAAGTATTAAGTGTCTGAGGCCGGATTTGAACTCAGGTCCTCCTGAATCCAGGGCTGGTGCTCTATCCACTGCACCACCTAGCTGCCCCCTCTCTGGTATTTCTTGAAAGAAAATGCCTTGGGGCAGCTAGGTGGTGCAGTGGATAGAGCACCAGCCCTGGATTCAGGAGGACCTGAGTTCAAATCCGGCCTCAGACACTTAATACTTACTAGCTGTGTGACCCTGGGCAAGTCACTTAACCCCAATTGCCTCACCCCCCCCCTCCCCCCCAAAAAACATATTGTAAATGCAGCTGCTGGGACTGTCTTTATTGTGAATATTTGTTGATGATTGTAACTGATATAAAAATATGTGGAAACTTTAGTTCTGGGAATTAACTACAATTTTGGGATTTTAAATTACTTTGATTTCAGCTTCATCTTTTTGGTTTATTGGAAACATTTTGATGTTCCTGTGAGAGACTGTTCTTTCTGTGTTTCAGGATCAGATAAAGCAGTGCATGGAACAGTAGTGCCTACCATGCAGCCCTCAACAACTAGCCAGGAAAGAGACATCTGCGATACATTTAACCAATGGGTAAGAGGAGAATGAATGAACAAATGAAACATTTATTAAGTGCTTCTTAAAGCACTGTGGATACACATAGAAAATAAGACAGTCCTGCTCTTCAGGAATTCACATTCTGATGGGGGGGGGGGGTAGAGACACATCGTCTGCTTTATTTATCACTGTCCATGGACCAGTGCCCATGTCCTTTGGCAGCTTGAGATAGCTGGTGGTTCAGTGGGTAGAATGCTGGGCCTGGAGTCAGAAAGAACTCAGTTCATATCCAACCTCAGACACTAGCATTGTGACTCTGGGTAAGACACTTAACTTCAGTATCCTCATCTATAAAATGGGGATAATAATAGCACCTACCTCCTGGAATTGTTGTGAGGATCAAATGAAATGAAATTTTAAAAGCACTTAGCACAGTCCTTTCTCCTTCCCTTGTGAGGAATTTGCATTTGTAGCAATAAGCAACTTACTACAGAGATATTGGAATATTGCTCTTGGGTTTAGTCCTGTTTTTAACCATTGACTTACGATTTAGTTAATCAGATCACTTCTTCATCTTCTTTCTGCCTCAGTTTTCCCATATGTCAGTTGAGGTCTACCTAATAAGGCATTTAAACAAATAAAAGTTCTGGTTATAATAGTAATAATACAGTCTGGTTTAAAAAAAAAAGATAAGCAGTTCCCTGATAATCAGTTGAGGATGATAACAATAATAACAATAATCTCTTAGAAGTAGCACGTGTGTTTGCTTAGCTGTGGGAATCAAACCTCATAGTTTAGTTTAGTTAGGAGCTTGGTTCTGATTGCTGGTAGCAAAGTGTTTCCTATACTATAGGAAGGATGAATATGCATTTTTCTGCGACAACAAATAGCTGTTCCCATCTCAGTTTTTATTGACCTTCTCAATGCACTCACGGGGATTGTTGAGCTCCTCCTCTGGGATGAACTGGGAGGAAAGGGCTTGAGGGCCTGACGACCCCTTTCTGCTCAGCCCCTTTGCCTGCCTGTTTCCACCAGCTTGGCGAGCAGCTGGCACAGCTGGTTCCTGCTAGTGGGGTGGATGTCGTGGAACTGGAAGATGAGGGCACATGCGTACGGTTCAGCCCACTCATGACATCAGCAGGTAATTGCTGTCGATGAATTCTGCTTGTATAGGGGCTTTTGTCCTGGTGAAAAAATGAGAGTTAATGATTGGGGCAGCTAGGTGGCGCAGTGGATAAAGCACCAGCCCTGGATTCAGGAGGACCTGAGTTCAAATCTGGCCTCAGACACTTGACACTTAACTAGCTGTGTGACCCTGGGCAAGTCACTTAAGGCTCACTGCCCCCCCCCCCCCAAAAAAAGTTCATGGTTAATGTGTAGGATTCTTCCCCCACCCCCTTTTCCTCTGCTTATCAGCCTTCCTTCCTGAGCAAGGTCTTTTCTTTCTAACACAGTGAATACTCTGCTCTGAGTAGGTCCTTAATCAGTATTTGGTGGATTGAACTGTTAGTTTTCTTGAACTTGGTTTGAATGGATCTGCCTTCCTGATTTATATCCTGTACAACATTCACGTGGATTTAGATGTTTATATGACTTAAATGTTTCATTTTCTGACAAATTCTGAAGCAATAAAAAGCATTGTCATTTTGCTTTTTTCTCTTAAGAAGATTTGAACACTTTGGGGGGGGGTGCGATAATTTGCACATAGACCCTTGAGGATAAGAAAACACAATCATCCATTTGCCCCAAAAAAGAATAAGGGCAAATCATGAACCATACTTGATCTCACTGGGTTTTTTTCCTTGTCTCTATTGGTTATCTTATGTAAGCCCCAGAAAGACAATGTATACAAGTAACTAACACAAAACAGAATATAATCGCCAAGGTATAAAGGAAACACTGGAAAGGGCAATGGAGGAAGAAATCATTTCCAGCTTGTTAGAGGAAGAGAGAAATTAGAGAGGGCTTAAGGTAGGAAGTGGCACTTGAACCAGCCTTTGAAAGGATAGGGCTTTAACCATGGCATTTAGGAGTACATTCCAAGTGCAGGAGACAGTGTGAACAAAGGGCACACATCTGAAAATTGTAGGGCGAGTTCATCTCACCCAGACAGCAGTTCCTATGAAGATAACTTAGTGTTATGAGTCAACTTTGTGACATGGCAAGCCCCCCTCACCCCCCCCCAAAAAAGAGTTAATGTTATTAATACAAGCTACATTAAGAGCATAGTGCCCCAACAAGTCTGCCCTAGTCAGACCACATTTGTACTACTGTGTGCAGTTCTGACTAACATTTTGGGAAAGCTGGAGCATGTCAAGAGGGTGACCAAGATGGTGAGGTGGGAGAGGATGGAAAACAAGCCATACAAAGGGTTGGCTGAAAGGATTAGGCATTTGTAATTTAGAGGACAGAAAACTTAAGGAGATACACGATAGCTGTTCTTCAAGAATTTGAAGGGTCAATAGTGTAGAAGAGGTGCAAAGCATGTGGCCCGCAACACTCCACAGTGCGGTTGGAAGCAGATTGAAATGTAATGGGGAAAAAATTAACAATATAAATACAATGAAACCTGGATAACATAAGTCAGGATGTGGTCCAAAGAGATCCTTATGTATAGGTCGGTGGCCCCCATTTCTGTTTGCGTTCGATACCCCTCTTGTAGAAGAATGATGAGACTTGTTCTACTTTGCCCCAGAAGCTGAGCGATACATGGATATTACAGGTGGGCAGATTTAGGTCCATTGTAAAAGAAAGCTTCCAACAAATTAGAACTATTCAAAAGTGGAATGAACTGCATGGGAGGTAGTGGGTTCTCTTTGTTGGAAGTCTTTGAGAAGAAGCCGGGCAAGTACTTGTTGGGGATTTTGTAGAAAGTTCCCTTGGTTAGGTTGCTCTAGACAGCTCGTGTCTGAGGCCTTTTCTAGCCCTCAGGTGGGAAGCCCAGTAGAGTTATAACTCAAGAGTTCACGTTGTTGAGCAATGTAAGATAAGTATATAAAGGTAAATGAGAGGCAGGCTGGGAGCTGGTTACTTAAGGAGCTTGGAGGTTAGTGAAGTGATGAGAGTGATGTGTAAGATGGATTAGAGAAAGGCATTGGGAACAGGGAGACTGCTTGGGTTACTGTGGTAGAGGAAACAGGTCTGAACTAGGGGAGTGAGTTCAATAAAAAAGGAAAGCAGAATTGTGGAGGCTAAGGGAGCAGGACTTTTGGTGACTGACTAGTTATGGGAAAAGCAAAAGGCCAGCTTGGATCCCTGGGGGAATGATAGGACTGCTCACAGAAACAGGGATCATAGATTCAGGGCCAGAGGAGACCTCAGGGGACATTTAATCCAGTCCAAGATGAGGTAATTGAGACCCAGGGAGCTTATGTGTCTAGTCCAAGGGCACAGAGGGGAGATGGAATCTAGATCCTCCGGTTCCAAAGCCATTGCTCCCTTCACTTATCTTCCTGGAATTGAGGAAAAGCTGTAAGTTTAGAGGGAAATATGACAAGTTCATTTTGATCATCTTTTTCCTGGGATATATCTAAACTGGGTATTATCATAAGGTCTAACTTGGGTTTGGGGTAGAGTGGGGTGATTTTCTAATGCTGCTTACTTTCTAAAATAGTTTTAGACTGTTTCTTTTTTGGCTTCAGCAAACATGCATTTTTTAGATTCCTGGCTCTAGCTATTTGAATGTGCAAGGAACTTCTGTGGGGGCATTTCTGATGGTGAAAGGGAAATGTTGTTCCTCAGTGATTTGATCTGTTTCTATTGCTGTGATATTTCTGATGATAAACTGATGGGTCTTTTCAGTTCTAGGAACTCAAGCAGATGATGTTGATCAGCTGGTGGCATGCTTAAAAACCCAGATTCCAGTTCTGACCTGTACAATACAACTTCGAGAAGAGTTCAAGGAAGAAGTGGCAAGAACAGCAGGCCTCTCACACATTGAGGACTTGGGGTGGCCTGGGTTAGGTGTAGTCAGGTACAGCCTCAGCTCTCTCTCAGCTGATGTTTGGTTTGTAACCCGTAAACCCAAGTTGAAAGATAACCTAATGATGAATTTGTCTGGTGCTTCTGTCACCTTTGGCTTTATTTGTTAGACACTCTAATCTACTATTTAACTAATTGGCAGGCATTTATTAAGAACCTACTCTATACTAGACATTGTGCTAGTTGTTGGGGATAGAAATACAAAGAATGAAACAATACTCTCAAAGAGCTTACATTCTGACTTTTTGTACTGGACTATACTTAAACTTTTGGTATCAGGAGAGCCAAAATTTCCTTAGATTGCATAGTTCTTGTGCTTCCTTTTCTATGGTCCCCAAAGAATCAGTGGAATGATTTTTCCTTCCCTGTTGCCTGGCTTCATTTCTGTTAAGTAGCTCATTTTATAATACTTTGATGTATGAAGGTATCATGTAGGTTGCAGTATTGTTATTTGATATGATTTTGTAGGTATGAACACATAATTGAAGAGAAGATTAATGAGAAATCAGAAGCAGAAGTAGAGAAAATCAATACTGAAATCCTGAAAAAATTAAATGAACTGGAATCTGACCTTTCATTTTCACTGGGTAACTCCTACTTTTTAAGTTGACAATTCTGACCATTAAAGCCATGAGCTGATGTGGACAATGCCAGGAGACATTTTGGTTTGCTTCTAGGTGAAAGTGTAGCTCTCTTCACACAGCCTTTATCTCCCTTCCCTGTATATAGCTTGTTGTGGGCTTTCCTTCTCCCAGTTGAGAACCACTTCTGAATGTCCCAGATAATACTAATCATATGTACAAAATGGATTCCCAAACCTTGCCCGCTATGTTAGCCTTTTGTTTGTGGACTAGCAGAGTTAGGTACCAGATGTGGATCCGGGGGGATACAGAAAAAAGCAGAGCTAAAATTGGCTAATGATGTGGAACTAAGAAATTGATTTTCTTTATTCCTCTGCAGGCCCTGAGTTTGGAAGACAGAAGAACTGTATTTATATTGGTATGGCACCTGAGGACCTGGATATTTCTGAGTTAGTTGAGACCATCGCAGCCACGGGCCGAGAAATAGAGGAAAACTCAAGGGTTCGTAAGAAAAACAGACCCGACCCCTCCCTCTGCTGAGACATTGGCTATGGTAGCCTTTTGACACCCCTGCAGGATTAAAGTTTTTGATCTGGGGTTGGGGCAACGGGAGGAAAGGGAAGAAGAGAATTGTGCCGTTAGGCCAGCTGGCTAAAGCCATAAGGGAAGAAGCTACCTCCCTAAACTATACTTGGAAATATGTATCTGATTTTTCAGCAACCAAGTATACTTTGCTTAAAGGTTAGTGGAGAAACACATTAGATGATGTGAGGCACATTCTCCAAACCAAACAATCGAGCCATAGAAATATTTAAGAGGAGAAAAAAAGG